>NW_007258354.1:72559-245574 GCF_000164805.1 Carlito syrichta
CTGTGGGAGGGAGGAGAGGAAGAGTGTCTTGGGGGGAGGGGAAGGGTGTCTGGGGCAGGAGGAGGGTTCTGTGGAGGGGAGGGAGACGGTATCTGGAGCGAGGGGGAGGATGTCTGCGGGAGAGTGGGTGGGTGTCTGAGGGGGAGGGGTGAGTGTCTGTGGGGGGAGGAGGAGGGTGTCTGGAGGGGAGGGTGTGTCTGTGGGCGGAGGGGATGTCTGTGGAGGGTTGAGACGCTTGGCAGAAGCTGGAGGCCAAATGTTGAGCCCTCCTGGAAGAGAATTGGAACCTTGGGTCAGGGGTGTGTCAGTCCCTCCTGCAGTGAGTCACTGTGACACTCAACCTTTAAGAGGGCTCTAGGCCGACCTGAGTATGCTCAGGAGTTAGACACCAGGGTGCTGCGGGGACAGGTGATGAGCCTGGAATGTCCAGCCCATGAGGAGATGGCTCAGAGGACATGGGCACAGGACCAGATAGCACTTTTCTGAATCTCCAGTGTGGCCATCTAGAGCAAAATCTGACACACTTTTTCTGTCAAGGACCGGATATTTTAGGCTTTGTGGATAGAGGATTGTGGGCACGTGCCAATGAAGTGTTGCTTATGGAAATAGGTGGTGGGGTGGGCTCAACCCTACTGAACTAGAACCCTGTTCCTCCACATGTGGTCCTAAGGCCAGGCACAGTGGCTCACTTTTGGAGGTCAAGGTGGGAGGATCGTTTGAGGCTAGGAGTTTGAGACCAGCCTGGGCAACATAGCAAGACTCTCCCATCTCTACAAAATTAAAAAAAAAATAGCCTGTTCCCTGCCTGTTCAGGAATCAGGAATGCCTTTCTGACACTCTGTGTCCACGGTTAGCCTTCTTTGCGTCCTTGTCAGCTGACTTGCCTCATTGCAGGCTCTGAAGGAGCCTGGGTTGAGGTCGTCACCATGGCGGGCAGAAGGAGCCCTGAGGACAGCAGCAGGTGGGGCCTGCTTCAAGCCCTGCCGTTGCTATGGACGGGTACATTTTGGAGCCTGGACTCCAACTCCCTCTTCCAGGGCGCTCCAAACTAGGGGCGTTCTGGTTTCTGGGAAGACACTCTTATTTTGGAATTGGCATGTTAAACAAACATCCACCAAGTATGGTGGCTCGTGCCTGGGATCCCAGCACTTTGGGAGGCTGAGGTGGAGGACTAGCTTGAGCCCAGAAGTTTCAGAGCAGCTGGGGCAATATAGGAAGACCTGGTCTCTACAAACTAAAAGATTAGCCGGGTGTGGTGACACATGCCTGTAGTCTCAGCTACTCAGGAGGCTGTGGCAGGGGGATCACTTGAGCCCAGGAGTTCAAGGCTACAGTGAGCGATGATTGCACTACCGCACTCTAGCCTAGGTGACAGAGAGAGACCTTGTCTCTAAAAAAAAAAAAAAGAAGAAGCCGGCCTCAGTGGCTCAGCTTGTAATCCCGCGATCCCACGCCTTGGGAGTCTGAGGTGAGTGGATTGCCTGAGCCCGTGGTTCGAGACCCGCCTGGGCAACTTGGCGAGACCTCATCTCCACAATAAATCAAAAAATCAGCCGGGCGTGGTAGTGCGTGCCTGTAGTTCCGGCTACTTGGAAGGCTGAGAAGGAAGGATCACCGGAGCCCAGCAGGTCGAGGCTGTGGTGGCCGGGAGCGGCCACTGCACTCCAGTCTGGGCGACAGAGTGAGACTCCAACTCAAAAAAAAAAAAAAAAAGAAAAAAGTTGTCCTTGGCAGTATTGGCATCCCTCGGGAGCTTATGAGAAACACAGAATCACAGGCCTCAACCCAGACCTCTAGAGGCAGGTCTGCATTAGAATAGATCCCCTGTGCCCACTGAAGAAAGAGTTGGAAGTTGTTCTGGGAGGCTGCAGACAGGATCAGGCGCAATGAGTAGAAATGGCAGTTAGCGCAACTTCATCTTGGTAGAAAGAGGGGTCTCCTACCTCAGAGCCTCAGTTTTGCAGTAGGAGGTGCCGCCTCTGTAGACGGTGAGCACCCTGTCACCGCGGTGTTCGAGCAAAGGCCGTACAACCGTTTGTTCAGGATGTCAAGGAGACCTTGGGGGGATGGGGAGCCATCATGGCTCAGGGCCCTCGCTGGGTTTGAATCCTACTTGAACAAGAGACTGCTTCCCTCATCTTTCTGGTTGATTCCTCATGTGTCACAAGGGGTCAAGTCCTCACAGGGTTGTCCTGAGGATTAATTCGCTGAACTTCCTGGATGAGTACTGACCACACGATGAGTGCTCCGTGTCAACTGCCTGTTACAACAGATCACATAATTCTTCACAGAATCTTTTTTTGAGTTGGAGTCTCACTCTGTCACCTAAGCTGGAGTGCAGTGGCACACTCACGGCCACCACAGTCTTGACCTACTGGGCTCAGGTGATTCTTCTGCCTCAGCCTTCCAAGTAGCTGGAACTACAGGTGTGCGCTACCACACTGGGTTAGTTTTTGATTTATTATAGAGACGAGGTCTCATCAAGTTGCCCAGGCTGGTCTCAAATCCCTGAGCTCAGGCAATCCTCTTGCCTCGGCATCCCAAAGTGCTGGGATTATAGGCGTGAGCCACTGCGCCCGGCCTAGATCACATAGTTCTATCATGGCCAGTGTTGTGCTTGGATCAGGGGCCAGCCTTTGTGTCTAAGGTCTCTTCTTTCCAACTCTGAGATTCATGGAGAGAGATGATGTGGGGACTGACAGTCCCAGCCAGCATGTTTTGAGTACTTAGTAAAAGCCAGGCATTAGGCAAGTATCTGTTAATGGCTCTCAAATTACTTTCAGATACTTGTTGGCGTGTAAGAGCAGAGAGATTAGAATCTGTTACCGCCCAAACGCACTGTGTATTTCGACTTTGGAAGCCAAATCGAGCCCAGAATGATGTGCATAGTCTTGTCACCAACAGATGTATGCTGGGTCGAGGGCCCAGAACTCTCTAGGGCTGGTCCAGGATGTGTCTTCTGGCTACATTCCAAGCTCAAGCCTCAAGATGGTGGTGGCTAGAACATGTTATTGCAGACAAATAGGTGCCCACTGACCCCCAGTCACATGCACCTTGAGATGGAATGCCACTTCTGTTACCGTTTGGTGCTTTTCATCTGCATCTATAAGTGTGGGGGAAAGGACTCCATTTTTGTGACCAACCTTGCTTCTAATTCTTGCTCTATCACTTGGTAGCTGTGTGGTAGGTGGGAGAGCCTCTTTACTTCTCTGAGCCTCCGTTTCTTATAGAATGGAATGACAGTCCCGTGAGCATCACGGGGTCATGGGAGGATTGAGTAAGGATGTATGTAGAGTCCTTTGCGCATGGCTAAGAACCATCCACGTGGTGGCCGTCATGTTGGTGACACCGTAAGTCTCTTGAAGACTTTTTCTGCCCCCCAGAGCTTGCCACATATGACGGGGTCCATGAATGAACATGCGTTAAGTGTGAGAAGAATGCCAGTTTCCCCTGCCACCTGGGGAGGGACAGTTTTGGAGTGGGGGGTGAGACGAATGCCCCAGGCCTGCCTGTCCCACCCTCTCTCCTGGGTACCCTGGTCATTTCCTCTTGGAGCATTCATTACTTGGGGCTGAAGTCCCCATCAGCCAGGGATGAGTACCCCCTTTTTTTTCTGGTAAACAGCCTGGGCTTGGCTCAGTGAATCCCAACACAGAGTGCTTATCTTCCCAAAGAAACCTTTCCAAAAACAACATACCGGATTTTTTATGGTTTATGTGTATGTGTTGGTTTCAAAAAAAGTGGATGGAAAGGAAAGTCCAGATTGTCCTTTGTTCCCAAGGGAGTATCTAGCAAAGCAAACCCCACACTTCTCTCCATCCTTTCCCCCACCAACACCATCATAGACATTTTTGGCGCGCTCTGGTTAATTAATTTAAAGTGACGATAGTCTCCGATGAAGCTGTAAATTAGTTTCAAATGGCGTGGCTGGGCCACCCACCACTGGGAGATCATATTGCAGTGACAACATTAAAACTCGAACAACCCTCAACAAGGGGGGGATGGGTGACCCTAAAACCTCAAGTAAAAACACATTTCCAGCTCTGTTTCTTGCTCCAGCCCTCCAGAAAGTGGAAGCAGATGGATGGTGGCTTTGATAATGAGAGAAGCAATCAACTTTAGATTAAAAAAAAAAAAAAAGCTAAGCCCTACCCAAAAGGGCTGGGTCTGACGGTAAAACCCCAGACACATAACGTTCCGCTTAAGAGGCTGTTGACATATTAGCCAGGAACAGAGAGGGTTCTAGAAAGGTCAGTCTTCTCCCCCGGAGCGGCCCGCTCTGTTCCCTGGCCTCTGAAGCCACAGCACTCAGGCCCCTAATTGAAACCACCGTGGTGGCTCTGGCCGTTGGTGCTGGTCAGACTTGCCCTGGAAATCACTAAGTGTTCCCAGGAGAGCCGCTCGCCGCCTGCTGCCAGATCCTAGAGTGGAGAAAAGACATTTCTGTTTTCAATTTCACTTAATTATTTTGGGGGTTGGGGAGAGTGTGGGGCAAGATACCAGGAACAAAGAGATGGAGCTTGTGGTCAAGAGAAAAGGGGCCTGGCATTGGCATCACAGGAGCTGGGCTCCTGCCTCAACTTGGAACCTGCCAGCTGTGTAACTTGGACACATCCTGGCATTTTTTGTGCCTCCATTTACTTGTCAGGGAAACAGGGGTGAAAAAACCCACCTCCCAGGGTTGCCGGGGGGCTTCAGGGAGAAGATGGATGTGATGCACTTGGTGGACTCCAGCGGCCCATGTGGGGCGCTGCCTGAAGAGGGTTCTCAGCGTTCATGTGGACAGAGTGTCAGGGAAGGTGTTGAAATAGGGATTAGGGGTCTTGGGCTTTGTTTCTCCCCAGCTCTTCACTTTCCCACCCCTGGGTCTGGAGCCAGTTCCTTTTGCAGGCTGATCCCCAGCTCTCTGCCTGTCTGGACAGGGCTGCCCCTCCTGCCCGCTAGGCAAGGTGTTGGAAAAATGGGTGAGCAGGTGCACCTATGGGCTGGTGGCCCCAACCAAGCAGGGCCGCTCCCTTTGTCCACAACTGGTGCATGCTGGCACTCAGTGCATCATTGTCAGATAAGCACACAGACATGGGCAGCAGCGCGGACAAGGAAGGAGGTGGTCCTGCCAGAAGGCGGTGTAACCGAATTGATTTCTCAGTCATCTCAGCAAATTCCTCAGGAACTTTGTCAGAAGGGATAGGCCACAGGAGAGTTTCTGCTGGTGGGCAGATTGTTTGAGACCCCAGAGAGAAAAGGGACTTGAATGGAACCAAATCCTGTTTTGGTCCTGAGAACATTTGCATGTTTGCCAGCTCCACCATTCTGGAAAATACAGAGATTTGGCTCTGATTCAAGCTTTTACTGAGGCTTTCTTCAAAGGCTGTTTTTGATATTTATGAGCAGTGTGAGGACAGGGGCTGGGCCTGTCTTATTGGCCGAGCATTCTAAGCATCAAACAGGCACCTGACACGCACGGATGCACGATAAGTTACCAGTGGTAAGTGCAGGCATCTTTTTCTGTTTTCCGTCCCCCCTGTCAAACCAATCTGAACGCTGAGACTTGACAGCTTCTGCACCAAGGTGGGCTTCATGGCTGCCACCTTCAGAGACAGAGGGTGGCTGGTGCAGTGGGTGGTGGCATCATGGCAGAATTTCTCAGTGGGGGCCGGTGATCACAGGGCAGGGAGGGGACAGGGTGCGTGGGGGCAGAGCTCTGCTGTGACGTTCTCCCGATCTGCAGCCCAGAACCCTGGAGATGTGTTTCCAGGCTGCCTTTTCGAGGTCACCGCTCCCTGCTCTGGGTAGTTTCCAATTTTAGAGCACATCCTCTCCATCGAATATTGTCCTCTAGTCCAAGGGGTCCCTGCAACCACTGACTCCTCTCTGCTCTGCAGGCTTCCAGCATGCACTTCTGGTGAGAACGGTGTTTCCTCTCCAGGTCCTCAGGGACAGAAGAGGCACGAAGGGAGACATGGGGCTCTGTGGATGGGGCTGGAAAGGTGTGGACCCTGGTAGATGCCCCAGTAAGATGGAGGCCGGGACATGCCTGTGCTGGGTTTGACCCGTGCCATTGCCTTTTTCTCCCCTTTCGCTTCCATCCCCGCTCCTGTCTCTCTTCCACTCCATTCTTCTGCCCACTCCACACTGAAAATTTGGGCCTTGAGAGGAGAGATCTGGAGACTGGAAAGAATTCTTCCACACTTACAGCAAGGAGCCCTGGCAATCACCTTTCCATCCAGTCACGGAGAGGGTTGATCCGTGAGCAGTTTCTTGCACGCCAGAGTAGCTCAGTTCATGGCACTGGGATAGTTTAGACTAACCCACTATTGTTAGAAGCGTTTAGAAATGTCTCCTCCTTTGCCCCATCTCCCTCTCTCTGCCGGCGTCTGCTCCGACAGCTGGAAGAAATTTCTCCTTCAGCTGCTACGTCCAGTCCCTCACTAATCTCCATCAATTCTGCCTTGAAATTTCTTTTGTGTTGGCCCTGTCCCTCCTTCCCACTGCTGATTCTGGGGCCCTGGCTCTCAACCCTGTGCGCCAGGGCTGCTCAAGGACCTCCTGGCAGAGTCCCCTGCCTCTGGCCTCTGCCTTTGATCCATTCTGCACTGCCAAGATCTATCCATCTTTCTCAGGCTCTGTTCGCATCTCAGGAGGCCTTGGCTCAAACCCCCGGGCTCTGTAATCTTCCTGATGCTGCCTGGATGGCTTCCCTCTGTCTGTCCCTCTGCCTGTGCCTTCCTCCCACATTGGTGGCTGTATCAGCTTCTTATAGCTGTTGTGACCCAGTGCTACAAGTCTGGTGGCTCAGAACATCAGCAATTCATTATCCTCCGGTTTTGGAGGCCAGCAATCCAAATGAAATCCTCTAGGCCTAGATCCACATGCCAATGAGGCTGTGCTTCCTTGCAAGGCTCTAGGAAGAATCTCTTTGCTAGGCTCTTCCAGCTTTTGGTGGTGGCTGACATTCTGTGGCTTGTGGCCACATCACCCCACTCTCTGCCTCTGTGGTCATACTGTCTTGTCTTCTCGCTGTAGTCAAATCTCTCTCTGCCTCCCTCTCATAAGACACTTATCATTACATTTGGGGCCCAGATACGCCAGGGTAATCTCCCCATGTCCACATCCTTAATCACACCAGCAAAGTCCCTTCTGCCACATAAGGTAATGTTCAAAGTTTCCGGGATTGGGACATGGACATTTGAGGACCATTATTCAGCCTCTGCTGGTGGCCATCTCAATCCCTCCACTGCCCTACTGAACACTTCAGCAAGCATCAGTTCAGCATCTGCCATGTGCAACAAGGGTCATTACAGCAAATAAGCTGTTTCTGACCCCAGCTCCTACAGGGGGGAACACCCCTCTTCCAGACGCTATACCTCCTGGAGATGACATCATCCCATGACACAGATGCCGCTTGTGTCACATCGACAACTGTCATAGCTCTGTCCCCTCCTGTGTGAGCCCTGTGAAGACCAAGCCAACCTGTTTATACCTTCAAGTAGTGCTGGGGGAAACAAACCAAAACAGGACTCGGGGAAGTTTTGTTAATTCAGTGAACAAGTCTCTCACTGCTCCCTTTGTCCTCCTTCCCAAATGTGTAGACAGCTGGCAGGGTGCTGAGATGGCTCTAATCATATGCTTCCACCTCGGAGTTAGGGGTTCAGGATCTGGCCTTCCGTAGACTCACCTCTATGGGTCTAGATCACTCAGGGAGTATCCCTGCTGGACATCTGTCCCTGCTTTGCCTGGTCCCCGACTGCGTCCTTACAATTATTCATGTCCTTTTCTAGTACCCGAGTCTACCCCCTGTTGACTTTGGGGGACTCCAGGAGGGGAGACCCAAGACCCTGAGAAGCTGCAGTCTACATCGACCCCTTGCCACACTTCCCCAGGGCTTTGCTGCCGGGTGTTGTCCCTGGATGGCCAGCCATGTCTACCACCTCTGGTGGCAGCTCACTCTGTCCACAGCTGGGGAATGGGGCTCTTGGTTCCATAGGCAGGTAGCACAGACTCTCTTGGCTGGGTTCTTCTCCCCTGAAATTCACAATACAGAAGCAGAACAGTCCCTGTCTCAGCCTGCCTGGCGCAGCTGACTGATTATTTTCAAATAAATACCTGTGTCCCTACCTTGGAAAAACACATATGAGGCCGGGCACGGTGGCTCACACCTGTAATCTTGGGAGGCTGTGTTGAAAGGCTGTATGTCCCTGCACTTTGGGAGGCTGAGGTGAGAGGATTGTCTGAGCTCAGGGGTTCGAGACCAGCCTGGGCACATGGTGAGACCTTGTCTCTACAGTAAATTAAAAAAAAAAAAAAAAAAGAATTAGCCAGGTGTGGTGGCACATGCCACCTACTTAGAGTCCCAGCTACTTGGAAGACTGAGGTGGAAGGATTGCCTGAACTCAGCAGGTGGAGGCTTCAGTAGCCGTGATCATGCTACTGCACTCCGGCCTGGGTGACAGAGTGAGACTCTGATTCAAAATAAACATATAAATAAGTAGCTAAATAAATAAAAGCGCATATGGATGGTATCACAAACTGGTGAAGCCAACTGAGCCCTGGGGGCTTATACGCAGCCCTTGGAAGTGCTGGGATTGACTGTAGCCTCATGTCTAAGAAGCGTTTTCAAAGACAGCGTGACTATTCACACTGGTCCTCTTACAGACCCTGCTTCATTTTACCGCGTGCCACCTGCAGGCCTTGGCACTGAGACTTCACCAATGCCTGTTTCCTTATCTGTGAGTGTGTGTTGCTTTTCCAGGTGGAAACTCTCTGAGCATAAAGATCACATGTCTCACACACACACACACACACACACACACACACGTGCGTGCACACACACACATGCACATGCTCACAGCCCTGCAAGCCTCTGCCTGCTCCTCCTCCTGGAATCCAGCAAATAGGACGTGGGTGGTAGATGCTTGCCAGTTAGTGTCACCCTATGCTTTCTTTCACCTCTTTGATGACTGCTGTCACATCCCTGTATCACTTGTGCTGTGCTTTTAAAAATATTTGTATTTAATTCGTCTCAAGTTTTAGCTTGCGTAGACTTATTTTAAAAGGAAGCATTTTCATCTCTACCAGAAATAGAAAACCAACATCACTTATCAAAAACAGAGGGTAACTGTGAAAATAAATATACTGAAAACAAAACAATGGTACTTGTCTAAAAATTAAAGTGAGCAATGAAACGTCGAGTAATAAAAATTGAGTAGATTCAAAACCAAGTTGATTCACACAATGAGGCCCTCAGTGAGGAAAGTGGAATGACTTATGACCAGTTGGTAATAAAAGGATAATAAACTTGATGTTGCTTGCTGGGAGATGACCATGGATTGCTATGGCAATTAGATGATAATGATTTTTAGGTCTTTTTGTTTTTGAGTCAGGGTTTCACTCTGTTGCCCAGGCTGGAGTGCAGTGACACCCTCATGGCTCACTACAGCCTCAACCTTCTAGACTCAGGTGATCCTCCTACCTCAGTCTTCAGAGTAGTTGGGACTACAGGTGTCACTGCCACACCCAGCTAATTTTTTGATTTTTGGTGTTTTTTTCAGAGACGCAGTCTTGCTATGTTGCCTGAACTGGTCTCAAACTCCTGGGCTCAAAAAATCTCCCAGCCTCGGCCTTCGAAAGTGCTGGGATTCTAGGCAGGAGCCACTGTGCCTGGCCAGATTTTTTGTTTTGATGGTAGTCAGGTTGAGGATTTCATCTTATGTGTATCCACAGTCAGAAAACCACCTTACCATTCCCCAGATGTCAACTTTTAAAAAGCTAAAACGTGGTATGTATTTTTCTGTACATATTCATAATTTACATCATGTGAAGTTATGAACTATAATTATAAAGTGGAACAGCAGGCCACCACCTACCTTAAGGACATTGTTAATAACTGTGTGCTCATCTCTGATCTCAGCCCATGACTTCCTTCCCTCCTCAGGAAAAAAGTTACCTTGAATTCCCTTATATTCAAAATAGTTTAGGCTGGGTGTGGTGACTCATAATCCCAGCCCATTAGGAGGCCGAGACAGGAGGATAGTTTGAGCCCAGGAATTTGAGGCCAGCCTGGGCAATATAGTGAGAACTTATCTCTGTTAAAAATAAAAATAGCTAGGCGTGGTGGCTCAAGCCTGTAATCCCAGCACTTTGGGAGGTCAAAATGAGAGGATTGCTTGAACCCACAGGTTTGAAACCAGCATGTGCAACATGGTGAGATCTCGTCTCTACAATAAAAAATAAAAATAAAAAATTAGCAGGGCATGGTAGTGCATGCCTGTAGTTCTAGCTACTTGGAAGGCTGAGGCAGAAGGATTGCCAGGGCCCAGCAGGTCAATGCTGGGGTGGCTGTGAGCATGCCACTGCACTCCAGCCTGGGCGACAGAGTGAGACTCCAACCCCAAAATATAAAATAAGACAAAATGAAACAAAATAAAATAAAATAGTTTAACCATATTTTCCCTTCCTTCCTTCTTTTCTTTTCTTTTATTTCTCTTCTCTTCTCTCTTTTTTTCTTTTCTTTCTTGAGATAGGGTCTTGCTCTGTCACCCAGGCTGAAGTGCAGAGGTATGAGCATAGCTCACTGCAGCAGCCAACTCTTGGCCTCAAAGCGATCCTCTTGCCTCAGCCTCCCCAATAGCTGGTACTACAGGCACAGACAACTGTGCCCAGCTGACACAATTTTTTTTTTTTGTAGAGACAAGGACTCTCTGTGATGCCCAAACTGGTCTCAAACTCCTGGCCTCAAGTGATCCTCCTGGAACCTCAACCTCCCCAAGTGCTGGGATTATAAGCATGAGGCACTGCGCCAGGCCTGCCATTCTGAAATAGCATATTGTTGAGATTTACTTGACTCTGGGCTTAATAAAAATGCTATCATACTGTTCATATCTTCTAGTAGACTGGATAAATGAACTAGGCTCTATGTGCACAGCGGGACGTTATTCCAGGTGAATAATATTCAGACGGCACGTGACCACTGGATCTATGTGAGGAGGGGGCTGGTCCCCAATTCCTATTCTGCTCTGGCCACCCTGGCCTTCACACCCCACCCCAGAAATGCAATTTAAAGGGTGGGTGAAGTAAAAATGTCTCTCCTTCCTCTGCCTTCCACACTCCTGTTACCTCCTATGCAGGAGAGTTAACACAGGCCGCCCGTGATCATTCTCCTTGGGGAGGCCTGCTTGGGAGGCTGGCCCTTAGCTGGTCTCCAGCAACTTGGATTCCAGAAGGGCCCCACATTCCCTAGAAGAGTGGCTCACTGTGCCCAGGCTGTCCCAGCAATGTGATTACATGGAACATTGTTCTTCTGAGAGTCTGGAACTTCAGTGTGTGCTAGGCAGAGGGTGCCTCTGTGACCAGCTCCCAACTCCCCACAGAAACTCCCGGGCACTGAGCCTCCAAGGAGCGTCCCTGGTAGGTGACGTTCCACGTGTGTGCTCTCAGGCTCCTGGAAGCTTGCTCCTGGTTTCTCCTGGACTTTGCCTCGAGGACCTTCCTCTGTGTGGATTTGGTTTTGAGACCTTCGGCTGTAACACCTCAGCGGTGAGCAGGACTATGTGCCTAATCCTGGGAGTCCTCTGGGGAAATATTGAAACTGGATGTGGTCTGGGGGACCCTGACACTCCTCCAAACCCTCTGTCTTCCCACACAGGGGTCTCTGCTTTGGGTTGTATACTTTGCAGGGCCCTGCATATCACACGCACACACACACACACACACACACACACACACACACACACACACACACACACACAAGCATGGATGCCTCTGACTCTTGGGGTCTGAAACTTAGAGCTGACCCAGTACTATCTGTGACTTTAGAGAGATCAGCTGTCATGACTGTCACCTTCAGACCCCTGGGAAGCCCTTCTGCATACTCCCGCCTTAGGTCCTGGAGAAGTGCATCGAATACCATGAAGGTGGCATGTTGTCCAAGACAGATGCAGCTTTGGGAGCAGGGAGAATTCAAGCAGAAGTGCTTGGGTGAGAGCAAGGGCAAATTAATTAACTTGTCAAATCCGTCCTCTCAGCTTGAATGCAATAGGATCTTGCAGAACAAATCGTGGCTTCCCTGCAGTGCCAAACACTCATTTTCTTGCCTCTCTTCATGTTCCGATTCCTGTTTCTGGAGATTAGAATAAACACAGTATTCGCAATGTCGGCACATGGATGTGGAGGCAAATGTTACAATGGTCAATGACATGTATGATTCTTGAACTTCCGTGTACATAGCTTTAGACGTGATCTGTGTGAGTCCAACATGGATTCTTTCCATTGGCAACGTGTGAATGCTAGAGCGTAAAGTGTTTTATTTATATAAAAATATCCAACATCTAATTAATTTTTAAGCTTGTAACTTTAAAATTTCAGTTTTTATGCAAGCACCTTTGGTTAAAAATGTTGATGTGCATGAATTATGATTTATATTCTGCCTTTTATTTTTGCAGCCATTTTGGATATTTTAGAAGAAAAATAACTTTTACTGAAATCATATTTGAAGCATATTCCAATTTTATACATATTTTAAAAATGAAAGTAGAGTCACAGTGTATTCTCCTGGAATACAACTGCATTTTCTTTTTTAATTCTTACAGCATTATTATCAACATAATACGTAGAATAAAATTTAGTAAAGATTAACATTCTTGGAGATTTCGCTGAGGTGAAGGCAAAACATTTTATGAAATTCATATCAGATAATACATGGATTGTGTCTCTATTTTATGACTCATCCAAATAATGACAGCCCACACAGGCATGCATGATAAGAATTGATTTCATCTTTGATACTGTTAATTCTTCTAGTCATATACAATCACAACTTTATTCATCTGTTTAAACTGTTAAAAGGAAGCAGGGCATAGTGGCTCATGCCTGTAATCCTAGCACTTTGGGAGGCCGCGATTAGAGGATTGCCTGAGCCCAGGGATTAGAGAGAAGCCTGGGTAACTTGGTGAGACCTCATCTCTACAATAAATCAAAATATTAACCAGGTGTGGTGGTGTACACCTGTAGTTCCAGCTACTTTGAAGGCTAAAGAGGCTAAAGAGGAAGGATTGACTGAGCCTAGCAGGCTGAGGCTACAGTGGCCATGAACATACCATTGCACTCCAGCCTGGGCAACAGAGTGAGACTCCAACTATAAACAAACAAACAAACAAATAGTTAAGAGAATACTTTTATCAAGGTAGAGGCAGAACATTGCATGTCATGAGATGACAGTTTGAGTTGTGACGTCCACACATGTAGACATGCGGGCTGCGGCCCCACCTGTCTCTGGCCTCAGCCCCTGACGACATCAGGGCATCCTGTGGCCTCTCTTCTTGACGGATAGCCACAGAAGCATGCCTTGGGTGCAGGGGGCTGTGGGGACTAGGTCCTAGCCTCCTCAGTGTGTCACCAGAGCAAAGGTCATGCTGAGGCCAAGGGAGAGAAAAGTCCTGGGAGCCACTCAACTCAGGGGCATTGGTGGGAAGCCCAGGAAAGTTCCTGAACACACACTCCAAGGCCAGCATGCCACAGTCACAAACATGGATGCCGTGGAGCACACTGGAGCCTGGTGTTTGGGCAAGGGGGTGGCATTTAGCTCTGCCACTTCTGCCAATGTTAGTCTGAACACACTCATGGAACCTCTCTGGTCTTGTTTCTAAAATACATGACATGGTCCCTGGGATGGGGCTTGATACCTGCTCACCAACAATTTAGCACAGGGAAACTGAGGCAAGATGTTAATGGGAGGCTGTAATCACACTGGCGGTTAGTGGGAGAGTGAAGAACCTGCCCAGTCAGGTGCTCTGCAGATCCCTGGCTCCCAGGCCGACCGGGTTGGGGGGGCGCCCGTCCTCTGATCTGTGAAGTGTTTGGGCTCCTGGGGACCTGGTTCTGAGGATTTACAGCCAGGCTGAGTGCTCGCTGGAGGTCTTCTCACCTTTGAGCTATTCCACCGGTAATTAGATTTCTTTTTGTTGTGAGAAGCCAGCCTGTGTAAATACACAGAAAACTGGGATCGGATGATATAAGGATCACCCGAGCCTCCACGCGGCCTCCAATGCATCTTCCAGGAAAATGATTTCTCTGGGCACATCAGTTACTACGGTCCCTGGGCAGCGATCACTCAGGCTCAGGTCCTTCCCATAATGCCATGCTCAAGTGATGGAGTATTCCTCCCTCAAAGCCCCCCACAGGCCCTGCTGTCTGAGGGGAGGGGGAGTTGCCAGCACCTGCAGCCATCTATGGAGAGGGAGGGGTACATGCTCCCTCCCCAGCCCCTTCTCCCTCCCAGGTGGCCTGACTCTACTCAGAGCATCTTAGCCCTATAGGTAAGCCACTGGGAAGCCAGAGATGCTTTGAACCATGGCCTGAATCACTATCCAGGAGCAAGAAGAGGAACTCAGATGCCCACCCCGCACCGTGTACAACCACAAGTCCCAGATGAATTCAAGAGCTGCGTGCGAAATAGAGAAATATCAACAAATAGACAAAGCAATACAGTTCGTGTGTGTGTGTGTGTGTGCGTCTGCACATGCGTGTGTCTTGGGGTGGGGAAGGCCTTTCTCATCCTAACATCAAACCCAGAAGCCATAACAGAAAAGCTGGGCAAGTTGGGCCACCCAACAATTAAAACAAAACAAAGACTGTGTTGTCAAAGGCACCATCAATAAACCAAAACATAAAGGCAGCCTGGGAGAAAGTGTTTGCTATGCATTCCAGTAGGAGAACCGTGTCTGTGCACATGATGGGGTGACTTCCTCCACATCACTCGAAAACAACAAAAGGGACCATCGGGCACCACACACCCATGTGATACACAAGCACTTCATTAAAGGGGAAAGCATTAAAAGATACTCAACCTCACGCATAACTAAAAAAATGGAGATGAAAACAGTAATGCACTGTTTGAGGTCTATCTAGTGAAAAGAACGACAGACTTCAGAAGTGGCCGTGATGACTGAGTACACACACCGCTGGCTGGAACATAAAGCAATGGGAACTTTCTGGGGATAGTCTGGCTATAGTTATGCGGACTTAAAGTATGCCTATTGGATAACTCAGTCATCTTTCCTCTAGGAATGTGTCCTCCAAAATTCATAGCACAACTCTGTAAAGATATATGAGGGAGACTCAAAAAGCCCCAAGTTTATTTATAAAAAGTTGTGTGTTTAGTCCTACATATTTAAACTTCAATCACCTTCAAAGGACTCTCCGTTGGATGCAATACACCTTTCGATATGCTTTTTCCACTGCTCAAAATGGTTTTTGAACTTGTCTATTTGGATGCTTTTCAGTGCTTCTGCTATTATTCATTTCACCCCTTCCACATCAGCAAAATGTTTCTCTTTGAGGACTTTTTTCATCTGGGGAAACAAAATTAAGTTGCTCTGGGTGAGATCGAGTAAATAAGGAGGGTGGGACATAGGGATCATGCTATTTTTGGTCAAAAACAGCTTAACACTCAGTGCGATGTGGGCAGGTACACTTGTAAATCATCCATTGTGAAATGGGAAAATGCTTGAAAGAATCTCCAAAAACAATTCACTGAAGCCAAACACAGCCTCTCACAACAATGCTAGCTGGTCCACTGATGCAGATGGGTTCCTTGAATACTTACCTGGAGTGGAAGACTGTACTATAAGGGGCTCATTCTTCAAAAAATAATTCTGTTTTTTTGCCCCCCCCCCGTTGTATGTACAAGGAAATTCACCATATCATTGCTTAATAAGAGCAAGGATTGTAAAAGTTTAAATTTCCATCAAAGAGTATGGATTAAATAAATAAAGGTCTAGCTATGTAATGGAATTCAAGCCAACTGTTAAAGGATGAGGCAGATGCGTGTCATAAGAACTGACTTTTTTTTTTAGCATTTGTCATGTGTTAGGCACTGTTCTGAGAGCTTTAGACATGTGACCACATTTCCACAGCTCTACGAAGTAGGCAGTGTTATCAATATCCGCATGTTACAGAAGAGGCACAGAGAGGTGATTAACCAGCACAAGACTGCACAGCTGTGAGACATCAGAACTGGCACTGGAACCAGGCAGTGAGGTTTATGAGGGGAGGGTCACTGATAAAGGCTAAATGTTAAATGACAAAAAAAGCAACCTGCAGAAAGATATAGCATAACTGCATTTTGGTGAGTACATATAATATGTAGTATTTGTATATAATCATAATTGCATTAAGGTTAATTTGGTGACAGTGCTTGAAGGGGCAGTAGAAATAAGTTTACGTCTTTATTTTCTTCCCAGAAAAAGTGGTGGAATTAAAAAAATAAAGCAACCTGCTCTGTCCCTTCTGTTTTTATTGTTATTTATTTATTAATGATCAATAGACTTGAATGAAATAAAAATGGCCCACTCTGACAAAATACATTCTTGACAAGTAACAGCCAGTTCACAACAGAAACAAAAATCCCAGTTTGGGAAACAATGAAGTTATAATAGTGGTAGATACATTATTTTGAGTAAAATCTTTTAAAAGGATTGAAAAATAGTCTGTTTTCATCACAGAACATGTGGAAGAGCTGGGGGGGGGGATGGTCATCTCGCCCTCGCAGGGACCGGGTCTTCTGAAGCGCCCATATCGAATTTGCTTCTCTCTTTGTTCTCTTCCCAGCATCCTGTTTCCATGACACCCACTCCAATCCAAAAGCCCAGACAGCAAACCTGGTCAGGAGCAGGGAGTCACCGTGCAGTTGAAGTGCCCTGACCTTATCAGGGGACATCACGGGTGGCTCATTCAGCATAGAGGTCCTGGTCCATTTGTTGGTGGCCAGAGTCACTTGACACAAAAGAATGCTGTGGGTGTGGCAGGCACTGGAAGCTCTGTGGACTGCCCAGTGAGAGCTGCTGGAAGTGCCATGTGGTTCAGCACAAGTGGGCCTTGGATGTGAGAGCTGAGGTTGGATAGCAGTGAGCCTGGGCTACAGCAAAACACAAGAGTCACATGAAGCCACGTGGACAAGCCAGTGATTCTCAGTCATGGGTGATTTTGCTCCCTCTGTGTCTGGAGGCATTTTTGGTTGTTACTACAGGGGAGGGAGTGTACTGGTATCTTGTGGGCAGAGGCTGGCCATCCTGCTAAGTTCCCTGCAGTGCCCACAAAAATCCACACACACCTACCCGTGTGATAAGAATCACATGGTTCCAAATCTCAACAGTGATAAGATTTCAAAACCTGCCCAGATTCGACCTCTCTGGTTGACCTTGTAGCTGGAGGGCTGGGGGTCCCTAGGGTCCTACATCTGGAAGTCCTGCAGCTGGTGTGTTAATATTCTGGAGGAGAAGCAGATTTCTCCAAGGCCAGGTGGGGAGAATCAGCTCTCCTCCCCAGGGAGCTGTGTCTCCATGAAGCTGGAAGGAATTAAGTTATAACAATGACTTACCTTGATGCAGTGCTTGACAGGTGGCAAAGTGCTTCCTCCTGTGCTTGGGTTCCATACAGATTGGTGTCTTCTGTACCCCTGTATTGTTGGGGGCAAGGACAGGGTTGCAGGGAGGGGGAAGACCACACCTGCTTTTCATTGTCCTATGAAATGAGTTCCTTGTGATAAATCTCTCCACGTTCCCCCTTTGATCACAACTCTGACAACTGATCATAACCCTGTGTGATATTCCTGGCTCTACTTCTTGGAAACCTTCCCCACCAGACGCCAAGGCAAACACGCTCTTTCTCCCAGTGTCAAGGTGAACCATGGTGGGCAACCTTGGGTGCAGCTAGTGAGGCAGGCTAGCTAGCTTAGACATGGGTGGGGGAGGATGGAGAATTACTGAGCCGGAGGTCAAGAGGTTAAAAAACTTCCTGTGATTCTTAACTAGGATGAAACTGACATGAAATTGACACACAAAAAAATAGTCAAAAGTCAGCACTCCCTAACCTAGAGTTCATCTCCCTCTTAGAGATAGTCCACACACTGAAATGTGTACTTTCGATTCAGATTAAAGCTTCTTGCTTTGCTTTCTGTGACTTGTCCTTGAATTCTTTCCTTTGGTGGAGTTAAGAGCCTGGTCCTGGGTATGGGTGGAGGATTGCAGAGATATTACCTACAAGACTTCCAACTCCCCAGGGAGCCAACGGTAGCAGTGTACTGGGCCTACCTGGGGAATGCTGTCTTTCTCTCTCTCTCTGAGATCATCCTCCCTAAACCCTCTGGCATCACTGGGATACCATGAAGTTAGATGGCTTCAGTAGGGTTTCACACACCTGACAAAGAACTGAGGGAAGGTGGGCAGTGAGTCCGGGAAGGCAGGAGGTGGATTGGATACCCTGTGTCAGCCTCACGCATTATTTCATTTGTTTCTCATGACAACTCCTTGAGTTCCATCATCTTTATTTCTCAGAGGAGGTGCTCAAGCTCACTGACTTGGCCAAGCTCATATAACTAGTGAGTTAGATGAATGGGGACTTGACCTTGCGAGTGTTGTAACTCACTCCTGGCCCTTTACAGTGTGTTGACTTCCCGGAAAGGGTGTGGGGGACTTCATGGGGTGTGGTGGATTCAGCAAGGGAAGGTGTGAACCAAAGTGAGGATAGATAGGTAGAGAATCATGGACTGGAGATGGGTTTGTGGCTGAGTGCCTGGCCAGCTCCAGGTGGAGGTGCAGGAGCAGGATGACAGTGGCCCCTAGACAGAGAGAGTCACACTTCTGGGGATTGGAAGAAATTGGGTGGGGGATCCCAGGACTGAGCATGAGAGGGCAGAGGCCACCAGGGTGGATGCTCAGGGACCTGGGGACCAGAATAGCAGTGGAAATAGCACAGAGAAGTTGAGAGGCACTCTTCACTGTATCACATGTGAGTCCTACAGTTGGAAACGGGACATCTCTGTTAAAGAGCATGTGGGTCCTTGGGGACAGCCCCTTCTGTCAACAGGAGAATGGTCTGTGGTTGGAGATACTGCCAGGGTGCCACTAGCTTCCAGGCTCCTGTGAGTAATTAGAGTGCCACTCTGGGCAGGTGAGTGGGTCAGCACATGGGCCGGGTTACTGCCTCCATGGCCTCCTTGGTCTGGGGGCCTCCTTGGGCAGCTGTAGGGGGAGGCCCTGTGTACCACAGTGGGCCTGGCTGGGAGGCACGCAGTCATAGAAGAGAAGGCAGGAGAGCAGGACCCTGCGCCCAGGGCTCCAGGACGGCAGGGATTGACATGTGCCTGCATCTGCACCTCCAACCTCGGTACTAGCCTGGAACAGAGTATGCTCAGGAATGTCTGAAGGACGAATTGGCTTCCTCTTGGTTTCCTGGGATAAGCCTTCAGCCTTCCTCGGAAGAAGATCTGGAAGTGAGGAAGAGGGTGCTACTGGTCACGTAAGATGAGGACTAAAAGGGGAAGTGCTTGACTTGTAGCGTGAACTTCATCAGGAAATGCTGACGAATCCTACAACAATCACAGCTGAACTTTACTGAATGGTGAACGACCAGGAGCAAGCCACAGCACGGACCCTTCTGTGATGGTCAGTCTTGCCTCAGCTATGGTCTCCAGTTATTCAAACATGAATCTAGGTGCTGCCATGAAGGTGTTTGTAGATGCCATTAAAGTCCCAGAGCAGGGATGTTACCTATAAGGGACCACTCTGGACATTCTGGGTGGGCTTGATTCAAATGGCTGGAAGGCCTTCCAAGCAGAACCGAACCTTCCCCAGAGGAGGAGAGATTCCACCTGTGGACAGCAGCTTCCTTCTGCCCCAGAGTTGACCTGCACTTGCCAGAGGGCTGCCCTGTGGGTATGTGACTCGCCACGCCAGCCCCATGACTGCTCATGCCAACCCTCACCCTGCATCTCTAACACACAACTCCTCCTGGTTCTGTTTCTTTGGTTGAACCTGGCCTGATACACCTTCTCATGGATTAACTTAATCCTCCTGAGAACACGGTCAGAGTCATGATGAATACCCCCACTTAAGCGGAAGCACAGAGAGGGTGGGTAGGCAGGGCCAGCAAACAATGATACCAGGACCCAGAACCCCAAATTTCTCACTCTGGGGCCCCAGTTCTCACCTGCCATGCTAGAGAGTCTCAGGGTGGTTGTGTCACCAGCAGCCAGCACTGGGTGTCTGACGGGCATGGAGCTGGGAAGGACTGACCAGCTAGGACTGGTGTGGGGAGAAGTGGTGGCAGCTGCCCAAGGCAGGTCACCCTGGAGGTGTGTCTGGGGACACACACATTCCAACCTCAGCTCCCGCACATCCAACCTCAGCTCCCCACAGCTATCTGTCCACCTTCAACTCCTCAATGCTTAAAGTTTAACACTTCAGGACAAAACTGGAGGTTTGTGTTCTTGGGTCTCCCAGGATGTGGCCAGGAAGAGATGAGAGACCAATGCCCAAAACTCAATGACTTCATCTGGAGAGCAGGGTCTCCTCATTCTCTGTCTCTGTCTCTCTCTACCTGTCTGTGTATGTCTCTCTCCATCTGTCCCTGTCTCTGTCTGACTCTGTCTCTCTCCACCTGTCTGCTTCTGTCTTGATCTCTGACTCTTTGTCTCTCCACCTGTCTGTTTCTGCCTCGATCTCTCTCTCTGCCTCTGTCTCCTTCTCTGTCTCGCTCCACCTGTCTGTGTGTGTCTTTCTCTGTCTCTCTCCATTTGTCTCTTTCTCTCTCCCCATCTCTGTCTCTCCTTCTTGAGCTGTGTGTATGCATGCTCTTTGTTTTGAAGTTGAAAAGCTCCTGGGGGGCTCACGGAATCGTCTGGAAGAGGAGTGCTCAGGCCTTCAGAAGGACAGGAACTCAGGGCAGAGCCACAGGCAAGATCACGTCCCTGAGCCCAGCCAGCAAGGGCCTTGTCGCTGGTGCCTGCAGGTCCTGGCCGCCACCCACTGGCCCTGCTGTGCAGCTTCTAGACCCTGGCTACTGCCGACACCAGGCTCTGGAAGCATTTTAAAAACCCAGTCTGCCTGGGCAGGAGTCTGGGTGGGAACAGGAGTCCCCAGAAGACCTAGCTGGAGAGGTGAGGCCAGCCCACACAGCTCTGGATGCTGGCTGGCTGTTGGGAGTGGGACACAGTCACAGTCAATTCTCGTGCTGGCTGGGCACAGAGTTTTAAGCTCCCATTTCACCCTGGTATGCCCACACACCTTCCCCAAGCTCCCATGCATATCTCAGGAGACCCTGAAAGGCAAATGGGGGATAAAGGCAGCTCCTCGTCTCTCCTATCCCCAGGTGCAGAGTTTCCCGAGAAGCGATGCCCAAACGGTCCTGGAGCAGGCAGGAAGAGGAAGAACGTCCAGGGCTCCAGATCATGTGAGAAAGGGAGATTCCGGAATCTTCTGGCTGCAGATAACATTTTTTTTGTTTGCTTGTTCTGGGCCACAGACTTGTTGGCTTGTTTGTTTTCAAGCTGAGACCTAGCTCTGCAGGGGCACCTTCTATGGCCCTCAAGGATGGGAAGTAGACAGACCAGAAGAGGGGCCCCATCCCTCCCTGCCATCTCTGTGGTATTGTCCCCTGGCCAGCTAGAACCTGTTCTTGGGGGAAAAAGTTCCAGAGTCCTGGGAAGTGCATGCACCGAGGTCCCATCCCATCCCAGGAGAAAGGTATGGCCTTGGAGGAACAGGAGAGGGTGACCTTTGTGTCTCCTGTCTCTTCCCAGAGGGGACAGGGAGGGCAGCAGGATGGGCCCCATGGAGCCTGCAAGATGTACAGCCCTCGGGACGGGGATCTCCCAGTCCCTTCCTTTTTGTGCCAGAGAATGGCCCTGCCTCGGCCAGGAGTAAGGCTGCAAGTGGGGTCTTGGGGGCCGGGGCTGAGGAAGGAATGGCGTGGGGCATGGGGCTTCCCCTACACTCACCCCTGATGGTGGGTGAGAATTGGCTGTGTCTGGGTGGGATGGGAAAAGGATGCTTCAGGGATCACCGCAGGCAGAGGGTCTTCTCCGAGTGTGCATATATGTGTATACCTGTGCATAGGGATGTGTGTGTATTGTATGGGTATGTATTCGTGTGTATGTGTGTATATGCATGTGTGCATGCTTATGTGTGAGTATGCATATTTTTGTATGCATGTTTGTGTGTATGTGTGTACATGTGTGTTGTGTGTCTCTGTGCACGAATGTTATGTATGTCTGTGTGTGAGTATTGCATGTCTCTGTATGTATATTGTTTATGTGCGTATTGTGTGTTTACACATGTGTCTCTGTGTACGTTCATGAGTCATGTGTGTGTCCATGTGTGTTGTGTGTCTCTGTGTTGTGCATGCATGTGGGCTGTGTGTATATGTGTCTGTATGTGCATGTGTGTCTATGTGTGTGCATGCGTGTTGCATGCATTTCTGTATATTCATGTGTTGTGTGTTCATCTGTGTGGTGTGTATGTGTATGCATATGTTATGTGCATGCGTGTGCATGTGTATTGTGTGTCTCTGTGTACTTTGTCTGTGCGTATGCATATGTTGTATGTCGTGCATCATGTGTGTTGTGTGTGCATACACATGTGCTGTGTGTACACATGTGTTGTGTGTCTGTGTGTACATGTGCACAGTGTTTGTATATGCATGTGTTGTGTGCCTGTGTGTGCACATATGTGGTACATACATGTGTTGTGTGTGTGTGTGTGTGTGTGTGTGTGTGTGTACTCATGGTGGTCATGGGTCATGCAGGGCTGGCCCGCCCTGTGCTCCCTCTTCCATCCACTGAAGGACAAGGGCCATTTCTCCTGCGGCCTTGGGGGACTGAGGAATGCTGAGGACAGCTTGCACAGAAGCCAGCCCTGGGAAGTGCTCTCCCCTCTCTGTTCTGGAAGATGACTCTCCTCCGTCCTCTCCTGGAGTTCACAACCACTTGTGTCGCCTCCTGGCACTGCAGCCCTCGTCCTCTCTGCGTGTCTCTGTCCGTCCGGCTGTCTTGTCCTTTGTCTCAGCAGGGTCTGCCAGTTCCGCTCCGTCCCTCCTTTGGCCAGGCTCCCCCTCAGTCTGTCACTTTCTCCCCTCCTGGCTCCACTGAACAAGTGGCTGTCAGGGCCGTTCCTTGCGAGAGCCGGAGCCCAGAGAAAAACAGCGTCTGCCCTGTGAACGACTTGGCCTGCTGTCTGTTTCCCTCCAGTTGGTTTGAGGCTCCCGCGCCGCTCAGGGACGTCTGGGAAGCGGTGAGAACGCTGACTGGGTTCTGGGGCTTGAGGCCCGGCCCCTCGCGCCCGCCTCTCTTTTCTAGCCTGCCTTTCTGTCTTACAAATTGGGATCTCTCCCTGCATGCGGGCTCTGGTGACAGCCACCAGATGGTCGGGACTGGTTTTTATAGTAACTCATTAACCTCTTGCCATCCTACAATTAAGAAAGCATCTAATTGCTTTTTCTCAAGCCATCCTAGAGCAATCCGGCAGCTTGCCTTCCCTGTGAACCAATTTGCAGCTAGAGCCTGAGGGAGTGGGAGTGGTGGGGGGCGCCAGGCTCGGGCGCTGGGCACCCCTGATCACCTCTGGGGACCTTCTGGAGGGCAGACATGAGGCTCAGGATCTTCCCCACCCAGTGGCTTCCTTCTAGGCTGAGCAAGTCCTGCAGGTTAGCTCTGAACACACCTTCGAGATGGTCTGGGTTCTCTCTTCCTCTCTCATTGATCTGTGGAGGCTGAGCTGCAGCCTGAGTCTGCTCACTCCCCACGTACTATGTCCTGGCCACCCCCTAGCATTGCCTGCACCCCGTGGAATGCTCTAGAACAGTGTGCATCCCCTGTGCTGCCTGTTGGCTCACACTGCCTGGAAGTGGTCTACATAAGCAGCATAGCCCCCTTTGATGGATGAGCCAGCTTGAGAGACAGGACCCACTGCCAATCACACACCCTGCAAGGCTCCAGAAAAACCCAACCTCCAGCCTTACTATGGTGCTGGGGGGGTCACTGAGCACAAAGCCCCAGGACCTCCAGCCTCAGTAGAGCCCCCACCAGCCTGACTGGGGGGCCGACACTCCCACATGTGCTTGGTGCCAGCCCTTGCACCAGCTGACCAGGGTGAATGTGCCTTCTGCACCCAGTTTTCCTTCCAGCCCCCAGCAGCTGTCCTTCCAGAGATGATCAACCCTGTACCCCGGCTGTCCCCTACGCAGGACACATCTTCACTCTGCTCTCTGTCTGCCCTGCCACCCTTCTCCTACCCATCTACCCTCCTCTACTGGACCTTGGGGCTTCCACTCCCGGAATGGCAGAGTCCATTCACCCCCTGGGCCTCCTGCAAGAAGGGACTTGGTGTTCCATCAGCTGGGAGGGTGGCCAATGGCCTGCTTTCAGCTGTCACCCCTTGGGAACTGACTGTCTCGGCTGTAGAGAGCTGTCTTGTCCAGGGCTGTGGACTTCCGGGCTCCCTGCATCCAATGGCTAATCTTTGTAGGGTGTGAAAGCCTGGCTTTTTCTTCCCAGTGTGGGACAGCTCTGAAGGAGGGTCATGCTGGCTCTAGAGCTCCCCACAGGGTGTCTGGGGCCTACATTCCCCTCCCTGCCTAGTACCTCCCTCTCCACACATCCTTAGATGCTGATACCTTCATAAATACCTGGCCTCTAAACTCTGCCCCAGAGCCTGCGTCCTGAAGAATTGAGCCTGCACCCCCACCCTTCCCTGGAGCCTGCTGTCCCCAAGACACTGTCTCCCTGCAGCCATGGAGTGAAGGTTGGGATTCCTCCTCATTCCTGTGAATCCCCCTCTTTGTCACCACTGTGCCTCTTGCTTCTTGTCCAAAGCCACCCTCCTTCAAACACCTGTGTCCTCTGCCCGCCAACATCCAGGTCACTCCGGGTCACTCCTGGCTCCATCTTCCCCTTAACTTCTGCCATCACAGGTGACTGCAGCCTCTGCATTAGTGGCCCCCCAACGCGCTGACTTTCATGGGTGGTGATGATCTCCCTCTCGCCCCCACCCCATCTGCCACTCCTTGGGTCAGGTTGCAGAGTGGTCAGTGTCCTCACCCCAGAAACACGCTCTCCAAACTCACGAGTGCAGACGTTCCAGCCACCCTTGATGCACCCCCAGTTCCTGTGCTCAGGATCCCCCAGACCACTGTTAGGCCACACTCACAGAGTTCTGCGGGGCAGAGACTCTTCCCGATGGCCCAGTCCTTCTGCTGGTCCTCCACTGCTCATCCCTCCTGATCCATACTAGACTTCTTGGTCTAGCCTTGCAATCACTCTTTGACAAACCACTCAAGGTATGTCCTAGTTGGCACAGGACGGCAGAAGCTTGGTAGGACTTCAGTTTTGGACAAAGCCGACCAGCCCTACTATTCCTTGGCTGCCAGGTGGGAAAGGGCAGGTGGGAGCTGCAGATGGAAGCCTCACACGGGTCCCTTGGGCCTCACAGGGAACTCACACATCATCCACGCGCCTGGGATTCTCAGCACTGCCTGGCGTCCTGCAATGTAGTTCAACTAGCTCACTGCCCCCTCTTCTTTGAGATGGTCATTGCATTTCTTCTCCATACATCCCAAACATGCACCTCTTTCCTTGGCAAATGGACGCCCCCTCTTTCATACACAGACAGAAACCAGCAAGCAGAAAGCCCTCCAGATTTCTGAGCCATCTCAGCAAACATCCATTCATGTCCATGGCTTCTTCAGTCTTGCTGGAATGCATAAATGGCCCACCTTCCACACAACCTCAGTTCCAGCCTAAGAGCCTGTTCTTGGCCTACACCCTTTCCACTGCAGCTGAGCTCATCTCTCTTCCAGGTCCTTCATATCAGTAACCAACCTTGTTCTCTTGTCCCTTCCATGGGAACACAGATTTGTGTGGAACAGGTTTGTCTCCCATCTGTTGTTCAAGTTCATACTTAATAACACTTTCTGACTCTATGATAGACTGACTGGCTTTTCTGTTTAACCTGCTTCAATCTTCATCACCAACACTGTCAATCATCTCCTCTTGGTTTAATACAAAGGGCAATCATCAGTCTTCCTCTTTCTTGACGTCTCAGCCGCAGTGTCCCATGTCACCAAACATTGTCCCCTCCTTTTTTGTTTTTTTTTTTGAGTCATGGTCTCACTCTGTTGACCAGGCTGGAGTGCAGTGGCATGATCATGGCTCACTGCAGACTCTAATTCCTGGGCTCAAGCCGTCCTCCCACCTCAACCTCCCAAGCAGCCAGGACTACAGATGCATGCCACCACACCCAACTTTTTTTTTGTAGAGATGAGATCTTACTATGTTGCCTAAGACTGGTCTTGAACACCCGGTCTCAGGCGCTCCTCCTGCCTTGGCCTCCCAAAGTGCATGGGTTTATAGGATACCATGCCTGGCCAAACACTGCCTTATTCTTTAAATGTTCTTTCCCCCTGGTCTTTACAAAACTCTTATCTTATTTTGTCCCTTGTCTTATCTTCTTCAGATCTGACCAATCCTTTTTAGTCTCCTTTAAGGAGTTTTCTTCCAGCCTACATTTAATTGTTGGAGCTCCCAGGGCTTGGTCCTGGACCCTTTCTTTTTTCTTTTACATTTTCTCTCTACGTGATCCCACCCACTCCATGGTTTCTAATTCCATCCATTTGCCAGTGAACCCCACACCTAGTTCCCTAGGCCAGACCTCCTTTCCAAACATCATACCATCAACCCTAGGATCATGTGGCACCTGTTTGACTGTCTCATAGGCATCGCTTGCTACATAAGCATATTCAAACCTGAGCTCACGGTCTCTCCCTGACCCCAAGTCCACCAGCCCCAGGCTGAGGATCACCCTTTGCACAGTATTAGCCCTCAGCCTCCACAAGCAATCCATCCTCAAGGGCTACTTCTGAAATCTTTCCCAAATGTGATCCTTTTTCTTTCTGGCACCATCTTAGTTCCAGCCATCTTCATCTCTAACCAGGATGACCACAATGACTTCTGCTGTGGTTGGAATGTTTGTTCCCTCTGAAACTCAATTGTGCTAAGATGTTGGGCCTTTAAGAGGCGACGGTGTCATGAAGGCTGTGCTCTCATAAACGGATGAATCCATTCATGGACTCGTGGGTTGATGGGGGATGGGTTAATTATTACAAAAGCAGGTTTGTTGTAACAGCAAGCTTGACTCAACCCTTGTTCCTTCACCCTGGGATACCCTGTACCACCTTGGGGCTCCAAAGAGTCCCCACCAGCAAGAAGACCCTCACCAAATGCAGCCCCTTGACCTTGGACTGCCTTGCCTCCAGAACTGTAAGAAATGAACTTAATTTCTTTATAAACTGTCCAGCCTGTGATATTCTGTTTCAGCAGCAGGACATGAACTAAGACAGTCTCCCACTCAGGTTACCCCACCCACCCTTGCTTATACACAGTCATTTACAGTGACACAATCACACTTCTCCCTCAGCTTACAACCCTTGGATAGTTATTAATGGGTTGAAGACCCAACTCCTTGATGCAGCCCACAAGGCACTGGGTGACCTGGCCTCTGCCTGCTTCTTGAATCTTCTCTCATGCTGCTTTTTCTCTGCTACCCCAAGCTCTGGTAAGACTGATCATCCCTCACATTTTCCTTAGTTAAGGCAAGCTCTTTCACACTTCTGGGCCTGGTCGTATTGTCCCCACGGCCTGAAATGCTCACTTTCTTTCCCCCCACATCTTCAAAACTTAGCTTAAATGCCATTCCTTCTGGGAAGCATTTCCTGGCCCCAGTCCCTAGGTAAGATACTGCAGTCTCTTTTCTATGTTTTCATAGTGGTGGTGGAGGCCATTGCATGATCATCAAAATCTGTTCTTCCCTTCTTTGGGCATATAGAGGAACTCTAGTTTCCAGAATCCCTTGCAGTCAGGTGGGGATCATGTGACTAAATTCTCCCCAGTAGGATGAGTGGAAGTGGTGTTTGCCACTTCCAGATCTGGCCTCTGCAATCCATGGCGCCAGTGTGCTCCTCCTGGGTCCTTCCTTTTCCAGCTTACTAGGGTAATATACCCAGAGCACCTTGAAAGTCATATGCTGAAATCGACAGTGTCCATCAGTGTGAACCCTCACTGAACTGAACATCTGCACAGGACTCTATCTTGAAGAAGAAATATACTTTCTGAAACACTGGGTCTCTTCACTACCAGAGCTCAGCCTACCCTCACTGATATAATAGCCTGTAATACAACCGTCAGTAAACATCAGTTACTTATTTAACATTTCTCTCTGCTAATAGATTGCAATAGATTGTAAAGTTATGATTTCTCTACTTTGTGATTGACACATATCTTTGGGGAGATACTTTGAGAGTATACTAATGTCCTGTTTTGCTTTAAACCTAGATCTACTGATTTTAGTACCCAGTAGTGAATCTTGTTTTAACAGCTATGACTATGGTGTTTCCTTTTTGTGAATATGTGTTTCCTCATTCTTTCTACATGGATTAATTGGAATTATTTTGTCTCTAATTTTTCACATACCATAAACCCTTAAGTGTCGTCCAGCACCTGTTTGACTGTCTCATGGACATCTATTGCCAAATGAGCATTTTCTTTCTTTATTTTTCTTTCTTTCTTTCTTTCTTTCTTTCTTTCTTTCTTTCTTTCTTTCTTTTTTGAGTTTGAGTCTCACTCTGTTGCCCAGACTGGAGTGCAGTGGCCGCTCCCGGCCACCACAGCCTCGACCTTCTGGGCTCTGGCGATCCTTTTGCCTCAGCCTTCCGAGTAGCTGGAATTATAGGCATGCACTACCACACCCGGCTGGTTTTTTGATTTATTGTAGAGATGAGGTCTCGCCAAGTTGCCCAGGCAGGTCTCAAACCCGCGAGCTCAGGCAATCCACTCACCTCAGCCTCCCAAAGGTGCGGGATTACAGGCTGAACCACCGAACCCAGCTAAATGAGCATTTTCAAACCTGGACTCATAGTCTCTCCCCAACACCAAGTCCGCCAGCCCCAGGCTGAGGGTCAGCATGAACTCATGGATATTCTTTTCACTCTAAGGGTTATAATCCAATACAAATGCTATTGTTGTTTATCTGTTGCTCATTGTTCCAGATGTGGCCACTGGGAGCTCCTTCTTGTATCTTGTTGGCAAGTCCTTTTTGATACACTCCCACCCCTTACTCAAGCACTTACTTTCTCATTTTCTGGCATCACAAGATGTTCCAGGCTTCTCTCATTTTTTTTTGTTTTTACTGTCCCAGTCCTGAAATCAGTCTTTTCTCTAAGCAACCCTTGGTTTTGTGATTAGAGAATCCAAGATATGGGTGCCAGCTGTGCTCATTGCTGATGGCAGGGTGGTGGAGAAATAACCCCCTTTCCTGGACTCTGCTCTGATTTGCTTGGTCACTTTTCCAGCATTCTTAAAATTAGAGCCATTTAATACTTTGGTGGTCAAATAACCCGTAGGCCCCTTCTCTTGTGTTACTCTCTGCTCCCTACAAATTTTCTACAAGTGCCCTCTCTTACCAGAGCCTTGCAGCCATGAAAGATGGCATGGCAGCATGTGAGAGCACATGCTAAAATCTGGAGATTTTTCTGTTTTTTTAGTCACAAGTATTTTGCAATTTAAGCATTCTTTGTCTTCAAGTTATGCTGATGGGTATGGTTTGATGTAAAACATATATATATGTAATTTTTTTTTTTTTGCCTTTCATCTGGTTTGGAGAAGACATTCTGTGAGGTATTTAGCTTACTGCTAAATATTGTCATCTAAAGACCTTCCTTTAATACTTCTTGAATCCAGATCAGCTGGCAACAAGTTCTTTTATTTCTGTTTGTCTAACAAAGTCTTCATTTTGCCTTTATTTTTTGAGAGATATTTTTGCTGGGTATAGAATTCTAAGTTGACTGTTTTCTATTTTATTTCGGTTCTTTAAAGTTATGGCTTCATTGTCTTCTGACTGGCAGGATTTCTGTCTAGCAGTGTGTCATTACCTAATCTGTGTTCCTCTGTATGTAGTGGGTCTTTTTTCTTTCCTGACTGCTTTAACGCTATTTCTTTTATCACTAGTCTGAAGTGATTTGGTTGTGAAGTGCCTTGTAGTTTTATGTGTCTTTTTCTTGGAGTTCATTGAGACTCTAGATCTGTAATACTTTAGTTTTTAACTCAAATTTGGAAAATTGCAGGCCATTATTTCCTGAAATATTTATATTTTTCTTCCTGTCTTCTCTTCTTATGAAGCTCTAATTATATGTACGTTAGATTGTTTACTAGCGTTTAATATTGTTCTACAAGTCATTGATGCCTTATTCAGTTTTTCAGTCACTTTTCTCTCTGTGTTTCTCTTTGTGTCGTTTTCATTACTATGTCTTCAAGTTTAATTATCTTTTTTCTGCAATGTCTAATTTGCTTTTGCTTGAGTGTGTGTGCATGTGTGTATGTCAATGGATGTGACTGGATTTGTTGTTCCAGAATAGCTTCCCCACTGCTCCCTCACGTACCTCTCTCAGCCTCAGGCGTGTCTTCCTTGTAGGGGTTTCTCTTGGTTCTTCTGAGAATCAAACTTGGAGCTGGGTTCCACAACCTCTGGCCAGCCCTGGCCTAGACATCCCCTACAACCATATCAGCATGACCATCTGATGGAAGCTCATGGGTCATGCCTTATTCTAAAAGTACAGGTAAGCAGCACACCCATAGACCACCAAAGGGAAAAGTGCCCAGCTGGGCTCACACCACCCTTAGGCCTACCCAGGAAGGCCCTAATGCCAGAGGGTCCAAGGAGAACCTCTGAGTCCACAGCCAGATGCTTTTTGGTCATGTGTACAGGCACGCTAATGAGGAGACACTATGTGGAGAACCTGGCTACCCCAGGCTTATCAGTGTGGGCCTGTGCATTTTTCATTTCAGATACTATATTTGCTACTTCTAGAAATTCAGTTTGGTTCTCTTGTATGTCTTTCACCTTGTTCTGATTATGTTCATGCTCTTCTGTACCTCCTAGAACATATGGAGTATAGTTACAATAGCTGTTTAAATGTCCTTGTCTGTTAATTCAATCATCAGTCATCCACCCCATGTCTTTTTGGGTGTATCTCTATTGATTGATTTTTCTCATCGTGTGGGTTATGTTTTCCTGTTTCACTGCACGTCTAGTTATTTTTCGTGCATGAGATGGGTTGCAATATAATTTACATAACATAAAATTTTACATAAAGTTCATCATTTTAAAATGTACAATCCAGTGGTTTTTAGTATGTATAATCATAAGGTTGTGCAATCATTATGACTCTTCAATTCCAGAGCATTTCATCACATTCGAAAGAAACTCTATACTCGTTAGCAACACTTATAACTCCCCACTCCTCCCAGGCCCTGGAAACCACAAATCTGCTTTTTGTCTCTGTAGATTGGTCTATTATGGATATTTCATATAAGTGGAATCATACAATATGTGGCCTTTTGTGTCTGGCTTCTTTTACTTAGCGTAATGTTTTCACAGTTCAACCATGTTGGAGCATGTATCAGTACTTCATTCCTTATCATAGCTAAATCATATGCCATTGTAGGAAGATGTCACATTTTGTTTATCTGTGCTTCATTTGGTGAACATTTGGGTTGTTTTTCCTTTTTGGCTATTATGAATATTGCTGCTATGAACACTTGTCCATAAAATTTTGTGTGAACATATGTTTTTAGTTCTTTGGAGTATATACCTAGGCGTAGAATTGCTGGAGTCATATGGTAACTATATTTAACATTTTGAGGAACTACTGCCAGACTGTTTTCCAAAGTAGCTGCACCATTTTAGGTTCCTACCAGCAATGTATAAAAGTTCCAGCTTCTCCACATCCTCACCAGCACTTGTCATTGTTTGTCATTTTGATTATGGTCACCCTAGTGGGAATATAGTGCTATCTCTCGGGGTTTTGATTTACATTTCCCTAATGACTAGTGGTACTGAACATGTTTACATGTGCTTACTGACCATCTGTACATGCATATACTTTGCCCAGTTTTTAAATTGAGTTGTCTTTTTATTGTTGACTTGTAAAAGTTCTTTATATTTTCTGGCTACTAGACTCTTATCAGATTTATCCTTTGCAAATATTTTCTCCCATTCTGTGTGTTGTCTTTTCATTTTTAAAATAGAATCCTTTGACTCAAAAAAGGTTTTTAATTTTAAGAAGTTCAATTTAGCTATTCTTTTATTTGTTGATTGTGGCTTGGGTGTCACATCTAAGCAACTATTGCCTAATTTTATCTTTTTGGCTCATACATTTAGGTCTTTGGTCCATGTTGAGTTAATTTTTGTGTAGGGTGTAAATTAGGGATCCAAATGTATTCTTTGATTTGAGGTATCCAGGTGTCCCAGCATTATGTGTAGAATATGCTTTCTTTATGGAATGATCTTGGCATCCTTGCTGGAAATCAGCTGACCATAGATGTGTGGGCTTATTTCTGGACTCTCAATTCTATTCTATTGATCAATATGTCTATCCTTATGTTAGTATCACACTGTCCTGATTACTGTAATGTTGTAGTAAGTTTTGAAATCAAGAAGTGTAACTCAACTTTGATTTTCTTCTTAAAGAGTGTTTTGACTATTCTGGGTCCCTTGCATTTCCATATGAATTTTAGGATCGGCTTGTCCAGTTCTACAAAAAAAGGCAGTTGGAATTTTGATAGCAATTGTACTAAATCTGTGGGTCAATTTGGAGAGCACAGATTGAATATTCCTTTTCCAAAATGGTTGAGACCAGAAATATTTTGAATTCTTTTGGATTTTGGAATACTTTGCGTATACATAATGAGATATCTCAGAGATGGGACCCAAGTCTAAACATGACACTTATTTATGTTCTGTATAAGCCTTACACATACAGCCTGAAGGTATTTCCATACAATATTTTAAAATAATTTTGTCCATGAAACAAAGTGTGTGTATATTGAACCATTGGAAAGTAAAGGGGTCAGTATCTCAGCCACCCATATGGACAGCCTGTGGCTGTTGGGCAAAACCATCATGCTGTACATGGAAAAGATACATCACAGCTTCAGCTGGGCCTGGGAGGGTCCTTTTCTTTGGTGACACTGACAAACTGTGTGCTGTAGGCCTGCATTTTGACTGAGACCCATCACATGAGTGCAGGTGTGGAATTTTCCATTTGGTGCTCAAAAATTTCAGTTTTTGGAGAATTTTGGACTTCAGATTTTTGAATTAGGAGTGTTCAATCTGTATTGCTATCTCAACAATATTAAGCCTTCCAGTCCATGAACACAAGATGCTTTCCCACTTATTGAGATCTTTAAATATTTTTTCAACACTGTTTTATAGTTTACAGTGTACAAGTCTTGTACTTCTTTGATTAAATTTATTCTAAGTGTTTTAAAATTTTTGATGCTACTGCAAATGAAATTATTTTCTTAATTTCATGTTATGATTGTTCACTGCTACATTTTATATAATTTTTGTATATTGATATTGTATCCTGCAACTTTGCTGAGTGTGTTTATCAACTGTAATAGTATTTTTGGTAGATTCTTTGGGTTTTCTATATATAATATCATGTCGTTGCAAATGGAAATACTTATTGCTTTCTTTATAATATGGATGCCTTTTATTTCTTTTTCTTGCCTAATTTTCATGGCTAGAACCTTCAGTGCAATGTTAAATTGAAGCAGAGAGACAAGATGTGTCTAGAAATTTTTGAACGTGTACTGGAAATTTGAATTTTTTACCTTTTTGGGTGCTATACTTAGCTGCATTCCTTTAAATATTGTTGGGTTTTATTCTAGGATTGCAGTTAAGTTACTTGAAATCAGTTTAATCCTTTATTTTTAAGTTTCTTGACACAGGTCCAAGGCAGTCTTGCTCTAGGGCTAAATTGACTCCACTATTGAAGTACTATCTTTCCGAGGATTTCACCTGATGCTCTGTGTATAAGGAAGTCTTTTCACCTTGGAAATTGGGATTGCAAATAAGTCTAGGCCCTGTGTGAGCTCAGGGATTGTTTCACCTACTCCTTCCCCAGGTTGGGCAGTTTCCTCACATGCATGTACAGATAAAGACTGAAGTTAAAGTCTTCTTATCTTATCCCAGCCTCAAGGAATAGAGTGATCTCAGTTATGCTGGCTGCTCCTCTGCATTTTCTATGGGAGCTTGAACCAAGGTGAAGTTGATGTGGGTATGTTTCCCCTGCCCTCACCTCCTGGGTAAGGTAATCGAGGTGGTTAGGGTGCTCATGGGTGATCAGGGATGTTTGCAAATCCTTCCTGAGTGGAAGCCATGTGAGGGGAGGAGTAGAGGTGGTAGGAGAGGTGGATGGGCTGGTTTGGTCTTCAGACAATCAGGTGTTCCCATCAAGCTTGTCTCCAAGGCAACTGTCTCATCCCCATATGTGCAATGCTTCTCTTGCTTACCTGCTGAAAACAAGAATAGACCAGAGCAGGCCAGGACACACAGGACGTTATGGGCTCCTGGGATCCTCAGCTCAAGTCCTGCCTGTGCTGCTGCAACACTGAGCCTCAGTTTCCTTGCCTCTAAAATGCAGTGAGCTGGACCAGAGGTGCGCTAGACCTGGCCCACCTCTGGCAGTTGGGAGGTTGTTTTTTGGCCTCTGGCCTCTATTTCCACTCTGATATTGTAGGTGCAGGGCAGTATCATTTGTTCCTAGTCTGATCAACAGGCCCCGAGGAGCCCTAGAAACCAGATGAAAATGCCAACCAGCTGTGTGGTGTTTCTTCATGTCCTTATTGTCACAGATGGAACATGATGGAATTCAGTGCTGATAGAAATGTCTGGTCTTTAGAGAGAATTAACTGCTCTGGATAAATTGCTCCCTCTGTTTCAGGGGTGGTGAGATGGGAAGTGGGGTGGCTTACTTGTATGATCTCAGGTTACAATGGCAGCAACACCAAGGGAGAGTTGTGGCTCTTCCATTGACGGCCTGTGTGACCTTGGGGTAGGTACTTAACCTCTCTGAGCTGCTGGGTCCTCATCTCTAACACTGAATAAAAAGATCTACCATCAGCCTCACCCATCCTGGCTGAGAAAAGAGACATCCAAACCTTAGCTGAACTCTTAAGTAGAACGTATACACACATGTCCACACAGAGACATGCACACATTGATATATCAAAAAGAGGAGAAATACATTGATGAAGGGATCAGGGTGAAGGAGCCCCCCAAGATGATCTTTTCTGTGAGAGGTGACTGCACGTGGGCCGGCTGGAATGTGGCAGGGAGACACTTCCATTTCTCCTGAGGGTGAGGCGGGCCTATGAGGAGAAGAGAGAGGCCGGTGAGGGTAAGATAGCAGTGCCCACTGCCTGGCAGAGCTAAGAGATTTCTTAGCTTCCTGGCAGTAAGGCATGAGATGCGGTCCCTTCTCAAGAAGTTTGCAGAAAGTTCAGCTGTGGGTGTAGCTAACCAGGCAAGGTGTCTGCTTCTTTATTGGCTTCTTTCTGCATTTACCTTCCAATTTATTTTGTGGAAAAAGGGACAGGAGCTGGTGTTGGCCTTCCCAAGGACTCATGTGATGCCCCTGAGACAGGAGGCCACAGCAGTGGAGATTCAGGGACGTAGCTCTGGGGACTCCCAGGCTCTGGGAAGAGCTGCTGGCTTCCTGGACTATGCAGTTGGGGGCTTGACACATCTCAGCTGGATGTCGGGGCTGGGCGTTGCTCCCTGGCCATGGGCAGATGGGGTCCGTGAGCTCCCCGGGCCTCCGTCTGGCACATTTTCCCGCAGCCCCGTCTCCTTTGGAGCCGACAGCTGGCCTGGCCGCCTCTGTGAGTGGCAGTCTCTATCCTCCCTGGAGCCAAGTCCCTCTCTGTGCCATCCTGCTTGGATGGCTTCCTGTGCCTGGCTGGGGGCGGGGGTCCTGGATGGCTAACAAGACCACGGACAACTGTCCTCTGCACGGAAGGACAGGTTTCTCTACACAGGGTCTGGGAACTGGGAGGTCAGTGGACCCAGCCGCAGGATGCAGGTGTTTGTGTGGTGGGGCTGTATCAGCTGGACGAGTAGAGAATGACAGATGTCCCTCTTTCAGAAGCTCTGCGTCCTCATCCTCTCTGCTGAACCCTCAGTGGAGGGAGGATGCATCCTGCCTCCCTTCCTGGGACTCGAATTCTCTCCTGCTTAGGGCTGCCCAGATTTGGCCCCCAGATGCCTCTCAGGATATCTTCGTGGGGGAGTGTATCACCCTTATCCTCAGGCTTGGAGGAATCGTGGGCCCGCAAAGCCACAGGTGAGAGAGGCCACTGACTTCAGAGACATCCTGACCAGGAGCCCATCCTGGCTCTAACCATTGCTTGCTCTGTGACCTTGTGTGTGTTACTCCCCTCAGCTCCTGTTTCTACCTCTGTGAAGACCTGGTAGGTTGTGACGATAACATTAACACGGGACAAAACGCCTGATGACTTGTGGGTCCTGAAATGCTGGGTTTGTATCTGTTGCAGGTTGGGATCTGGGGAAGCAAACTCTGAGGCAGAGTTGAATACTCAGGATATTGGACAGGGAGTGACCTTGGGGCCAACAGCATGGACGAGTAGGGAGGAAACCACGGGGGCCACAGAAGAGGGGACCAAGGAGGGGCCCCGCTGTAGCCTTGCCTGAGTCTCGGGCACTCGGGAGCCAACATAGCCTCTTACGCCCTGTCTGGAAGTCCCCAAGATAGCCCTGGGTTCCAGGATTGGCTGGGAGGACTCACAGGACTCAGCATATGGTGATGCTTATGACCCTGACTCATGACAGCAAGAGACACAAAGTGGAACCAGCAAAGGAGACAGGCCCAGCTCCCAGGGGTCCTTTCCCAGCGGCATCACACAGGGGAAGGAGTTCTTCCTCCAGCTGCTGTGACTGCACAGTGGTGAATGTCACCAGTTCCTTAAAGACTCGGCCCAGGATCTTTGTTGGGGTGGTGGGGGAAGGGCTGGCCACACGGGCAATTTCTGCCTGCCACATACCAAAGATCTAGGCTCCCAGAAAGAAAGCAGGGGTTCAGCACTGGTCGTATTGTCCAGACAGGTCCATGGAGCCACTTATCAGGGAATGACAGGAACCTTCCCAAAGCCAGGTTCTTGATGCCAGCAAGGGCCAACCTTACAAGAGGCTTTCCTAAGGAGAGCCATCCTAGGTAACTTTGCAGCTTCCTTCCCACATGTTCTCCTGTCTTGGGTATGGCTGGATATGGTCCTCTGCAGGGAGAGGTGTGACCTTGGGCAAGGATGGCCTCTGCCAGTGAGGTCATCCCTGTAGGGGCTGACCTGTGAAGCTACCTGCCACGGCCTTCTCAGCGAGGTCTTCCTCTAAGCAGGACCCTGCCTCCAAGTCTGACCCCAGGCAGAGGGGAACGACAGAGATCTCAGTTGGTGGAAATCTACCCCCTCCCCCCAGTCAGGCCTGTCACTTCCAGTGGATCCTGAAAGGTGAAGACACAAGGCAGCACGGGAGAGGAAGGGTAGCCCTGGTACCATCCACTGTGAGTCTTTTACAGAATGTGTATGGGGCAGAGTGTGAGACATGGAGCTTGGCTCCCATGGGGGCATGAGATGGAGCTAGGGGAGACGTATCTGAACACGGATCACTGGCTTGGAGACGGGACTCTGAGAGGGAAGACATGTTTGCTGGACTGAAAGGGCCTCACTGGGTGCTGTGGATTGAGAGCCATGAATAGGGTGTGCTGTCTGCCCTTGGGTACTCACAGAGAGGCAGGGGGCAGGGAAGATGGAGCTGTTACAGAAAGATGTGGTAAATGGGAGAAGCCAGCTGGGGAGCAGGGGGTGGGGAGGGCCGGGAGACCCCGTGTCTCTTAGGAATGGGCTGAGTTAACCCAATGGACAAGGAACAGAGGGGACTTCAGGAATGGCCAACACAACGCACCTCGGTGACTTGAGAACCACGGTCCTGCAATTTCTTGTGTCAGACTCTTATTATTATTATTGTTCTGAAACAGGCACTCACTCTGTCATCCAGGCTGGAATGCAGTAGCTTGACCATAGCTCACTGCAGTCTTGAACTCCTGAGCTCATGCAATCCTCCTGAGCCACTGGGACTACAGGCGTGTGGCACCATGCTCAGCTAATTTTTTAACTTTTTTGTAGACACACGATCTCACTATGTTGTCCAAGTTAGTCTTGAACTCCTGACCTCAAGTGATCCTCCCATCTTGGCCTTCCAAAGGGCTGGGATTATAGGCGTGAGCCACTGCACCTGGCCTGTCAGACTCTTTTGAGTAGTTTCTTCTAGATCAGGAAAATGTCCCAGGAGCATAGAATCTCAAGTTAGAGAGAAACTTAAAAGAGCCCTTAGCTGAGTGTCCTTCCATCTTGGGTGGTTGGGAAGTCTCTGCTGGCAGCACTTTGATGATGGGGAGCTCACTACCTCCTGGGACCAAGTACTCTGTGGGTGGCTCGGCATGTTAGCAAAGGCTTCCTTCTCCTGAAGTTGGTTTCCTTCTTTCTCTCACGCATCCTTCCTGACTTTATCCCTTGGATGGATGCAGCACGGGAGGGCCTCTGGGCATTCCCTTGTACCTCTCCAAGCAGCGGGTTCTTTTGTCTTATCTCATGGAGCAAGGTGGAGGCTGGAGCTGTGATTCCACAGAGAGGTTATATGAAAAGGATTCCCAAAACCCGGAATTATCTTCTGGAGGGCAGGCCTTTGTAGTCCAAGCTTCCCCGCTAGGTAAGTGTTCTAGGGACCCATCAGAATCCGTGGACCAGCTAGCGCTGTTGTGAGAGGCTGAGTTTGGCTTCAGTGAATTTTTTTTGGAAATTCTTTCAACGCGTTTGTCCATTTCATGATTGATGAGCGCACCCCTCCCTATTCACCCAATCTCGCCCTGAGTGACTTTCTTCCCCCACCAATGAAAAAAGTCCTCAAAGGGAAATGTTTTGCCGATTAAGTGAAACAAAAAACAGCAGAAGCACTCAAAGCCATCAAAATAGATGAGTTCAAAAATGACTTGAGCAGTGGAAAAAGCATCTCAATAGGTGTATTGCATCCAACAGAGAGGACTTTGAGGGTGACTGAAGTTTATACATGTGAGAATAAACACACAAAATTTTTATAAATAAATTTCGAGTTTTGGCAGGGGGGGTCCCCCTCACATGATCTGATGAAGAGACTGGGAGGGAGGCGCTGGAACCAGGCTGCCTGGCTGGAGTCTCATCTGTGCCCCTTGCTATGTGATGTTGGCAGGTGGCCTAACCTCTCTAGGCCTGTTTCTTCATGTGCACGATGAGGATAAGCACAATAAGTACTGGGTGGTGGTGAAGATTCGTCGACTTCTTACTTGCCAAGCACTCAAGACAGGGCCAGTGTAGAGTCGGTCCTCAGTGACGTAGGAGCTTCAGTTACTGTCAAGAAGTGACTCATGGCACCAGGAATGGGACCACGGACCTATTGCATAAAATCAGATAAAAGATAGGACGGGCGCAGTGGTTCATACCTGCATCCCCAGCACTTTGGGAGGCTGAGACGATATGGTTGTGTGAACCCAGGAATTCAAGACCAGCCTGGGCAACATGACAAGACCTTGTCTCTATAATAAATCGAAAAATAATCTGGGTGTGCTGACACGTGCCTATAGTTCCAGCTACTTGGGAGGCTGAGGTGGAAGGATTGCCTAAGCCCAGTAGGTCGAGGCTGTGGTAAGCCATGATCGTGCTGCTGCACTCCAGCCCGGGCAACAGAGTAAGACTTTGACTCAAAAACAAATAAACACACACACACACACACACACACACACATACACCTGGGCCCGGAACCAAGGGGTCCTGACATGTCAATCTTCCCTCTACTCAATCTGTTTCTTCGGCACAACCCCTGAATCCACTGTACTCCACCAGATTCCACCCAGGAAAGGCATGTGGACCACCATGTGGTCTCCCTGATATAAATCATTCCACCCCCTCCCGCCCCCACCCCTTTGAAAGGCTGATGGAGTTACTGTCCTTTATTTTTTTAAAGTAACTTAAAATCTTGCCTGGTTTTCTCCAAGAATTAAAAATTGAGCTTCCATAGATCCAGCAATCTCACTTCTAGGAACATACCCAGAGGAACAAAAATCGCTTCACCAAAAAGACACCTGCCCGTGCATATTCATTGCTGCGCTATTCACAATAGCAAAAAAAAAAAAAAAATGGCACCAATCCTGCTGCCCATTGAAAGTGGACTAAATAAAGAAAATGTCGCATATATACACGGTGGAATACTACACAGTCAAGAAGAAGTACAAATTTGTGTCCTCTGCAGCAACAAGGATGCAGCTGGAGACCATCATCCTAAGTGAACTGTCACAGAAATAAAGAACTGAATACTGCATGTTCTCACTTGTAAGCAGGTCCTAAACACTGGTCGCAACAGCACAAGGGTGGAATCTGCAGATGGGGGACACTACTAGGGGAAGGAAGGAGGGAGGTGGAAGGGGGAACACAACCACCCACTGGGTATCAGGTCCACTCTCGAGGGGGAGAGGGCTTCCTAGAAGCCCAAAGCGCACCAGCATGCAATTTACTTAAGTAGCAAATCCCACCCCCACTCCACAACTCTAAAATAAGATAAAGTAAAAAATAAATAGTTTCAACCTCTATGGAAAACCGTGTGGCAATTTCTGAAAGAACTAGACATTGACCTTCCATATGACACAGCAATCCCCCTACTGGGAATATACCCGGAGGAACCCAAATCATTCTTCAAAAAAGATACCTGTACACGCATGTATATTGCAGCACTATTCATAATAGCAGACACATGGAACCAAACCTGCTGCCCATTGAAACTGGACTGGATTTTTTAAAAAATGTGGTGTATAAACATGATGGAATATTACACAGCCATTATCAAGGACAAAATTATGAACTTCACAGCAACTTGGATGGATTTAGAGCCTATAATACTCAGTGATCATTCACAGAAACAAAGAACTTAGTACCGCATGTTCTCACTCATAAGCAGACCCTGAACATTTATCACAATACTATAAGAAAGGGATTGGCAGTAGTGGGACACTGCCAGGGGGGAGGTGGGCACATAACATCAATAAGGGTACCTGATCTCAAACCAGGCAAAGTGGGGACCAAAGGGAGGCCCAAACTTTACCGGTATGATGACCACTTGTATACCTAATCCTGAATTGTATCCCACGTCTTTAAAATTAAAAAAAAATTGGGGAGGGGGTGCTGGGCGCAATGGCTTAAGTCTACAATCCCAGCACATTGGGAGGCCGAGGTGAGAGGATTGCCTGAGCCTGCAGATTCGAGACCAGCCTGGGCAACATGGTGAGACCTCGTCTCTACAACAAATCAAAAAATTAGCCGGGTGTGGTAACGCGTGCCTGTAGTTCTGGCTACTTGGAAGACTGAGGTGGAAGGATTGCCTGAGCCTGGCAGGCCGCGGCTGTGGTGGCCAGGAGTGTGCCGCTGCACTCTAGCCTGGGCGACAGATTGAGACTCCAACTCAAAAATAAATTTTTTTTTCCTAATAAAATAAATAAATAAATAAAATCTTGCCTGCTGGCCCACAGGCTCTTCCTTTCTGCCTGACTCCACGTTCTGCCGGCCTGCTCTCCAGGAAAGAGCTCGAAGTCTGCCCCCTCCGCAAAGCTCCCCTGGTCATGTGGCTTTGATGCACTCCCAAGCACAGATGACTCCTGGCCCCAGTTAGAGGCCCTTTCTCAGGAGTCTCAGGGGACTCAAGGGTCCCTAGGAGGCAAGAGGAGCAAGGAGCCACAGAGGCCAAGTTTATTCCCGACTTCCCCATCTGCTGGCTGTGTGGCCTGCCACCAGTCACTTGAACTCTCTGAACTCAGTTCTCTCATCTGTGGAGGGGGAAGGATGCCTGCAAAGGGGGAAGGAAGAATGTTTACATCGCACAGCTGCTGTGAGGATTAAGAGATTGAGCTTGTCAAATGCCCGCAGTCAGGCACGAGGGAGGGACTTTGTACATCACAGAGTCCTTCGTTCTTCTGGAAGAGCCCACAGCACAAGGGGGAGGAGAGAGCAGGCATGTGGTGATGCCACTGAGGACAAAAGGCTGATGGGGACATGTATTTACTGGAAACGTGGGTGGAGGAATAGACAGGTTGGATGCAGGGGAACACCCAGCAGGCTGGACCTCTGGGCTGTGCAGGGGCAGACGCGCACAGGACTCCGGCTGGCTTCTGTCCCCGCTGCTGCCCATGCCAGGCCGAGGAGACTCTCTGGACCCTTCAGGCTGAGTCCTCCTCCCCAGAGCTGGACCTCCTCCCCTTCCTCCTGCTCTTCTTCCTCCTTCTCTTCTTTTTCCTCCTCCTTCTCCTCATCTTCTTCCCCTTCCTCCTCCTCGTCTCCCAAATGCATCACTCCAGTAACTGCCAGAGACTTCGGCCGTGGGAGGAAGGCATGGCCTTCCTCAGTTGGCATCTCCCCTGACTGGGTCCTTTGGTGTCTCTTTTCACGGTCTCTGGAATCAGCCACAAGAGGAGCCTCTTGCTCCCTTCAGTGAGTGAAGAAATGGAGGGAAGGACGACTTCCCTGGAATGGCACGCTGAATAGGGACAGTTCGAAGCCAGCTCTCCAGACCCCCGTTTCAGTCTCAAACCCCAGACACCCTGGAGCCTCCTCCTGGCATTAGGAGAGCCTTGATGAAATCAGAGATCGGGGTGCGTTGGGTGCAGAAGGGTAGCAGGAGCCCGTGTGTCCCTGTGGAGGCTGGGCAGGGAGGCTCCACACCTCGCTGATTCTACATTTGCTTTTAAGTCATCTGTCTACCAATCTGCGTTTACATGAAACGAGGCCAAGGTTGAGATTATTCAACGAGTCCGACTGACCTTGCTTCCCCAGTAAACCTTGATTCATGTTGATTGGACTACACTGTTTGGCTTGTTAACTTACGTATTGATGTTTTCGGGGAGTAGTTCTTGATAGTGAATCTCTAATAAAGTAGCTTTCCAGCTCCAGGTTCAGTTCACTGTCAGGGTTTTTCTTTTTTAAGTCGGGGTCTTGCTCTGTCACCCAGGATGGAGGGCAGTGGCATGATCATGGCTCATCACGGCCTCGACCTTCTGGGCTCAGGCAATTCTCCTGCCTCAGCCTCCCGAGTAGCTGGGATGATGGGCCCATGCCACCACACATGGCTAATTTTTAAATTTTTTGTAGAGATGGGGCCTTGCTATGTTGCTATTCCCGGCCTCAAGCGAACCTCCCACCTCAGCCTCCCAAAGCATTAGAATTACAGGTGCATGCCACCATGCCCGGATCTTTGGGATTTTTAATTTTTTTATTATTTATTATTTATTATTTTTATTTTTTGAGTTGAAATCTCACTCTGTCACCCAGACTGGAGTGCAGTAGCACGCTCTGGGCCACTGCAGCCTCAACCTGCTGGGCTCCGGCGATCCTTCCGCCTCAGTCTTCCAAGTAGCTGGAACTACAGATGCGCGCTACCACGTCCAGCAAGTTTTTGATTTATTGTAGAGATGAGGTCTCGCCAAGTTGCCCAGGCAGGTCTCGAACCCGCGGGCTCAGGCAATTCACTCACCTCGGCCTCCCAAAGCGCAAGATTACAGGCTGAGCCATTCAGCCCGGCCTGGGATTTTTAAAAATCTCTGTCTTCTTTTGCGTTCCCATCCTTCACCTCAGATGAAGGGTCCTGCTTGGACTATTGCAGTAGCCTCCAGATAGACTGAACTATGCTCAGACTCTCCCCTTCTCCCATCTGCTTAGCATATTGTTGCCAGAAGATTCTCTGCAGCTCACTGCTTTGATGATACCCTTCTCCAGTGTCAAGTCCTTATTGGCTCCCACTGACTACAGTTAAAATCCAGACTTCTCAGCCTGGCCTTCTGGACCTGTCACCTGCCTGCTACCCCATCCTGCCTGGTCTCTACTGCCAGCTCAGACCACTTGGCACTTTTCTTTCTGGCCCCGGCTCCTGGGACCCCTGTGAGTGAAATCTGTTCTCTATGAGGAACAGCCCAGGTGCAACTCCACCCTCACCTTCCTCGCTGCTCTCTGCTTCCCAAACTCCTGGCGTGAGCGTCCAGCCTTCTGGCCTGCCCTAAGCACGCACTGGCAGGAAGTGTGTGTGTGACTCGTCCCTCCTTGAGCTCAGAAGCAGGACCTAGGACTCTGTCTGCCCACTCCAGTGCCCCGAGCAGATATTTGCACAGAATAGGAGCTCAATAAATGTTTGTTTAATGAAGAAACACACTATTCTAACCCAGCATCCTTCTTTCTTACAGCAACACCAAGTCATCCTCTGCAAAAAGGTCAATTTATCTTTCTAATGTGACCCGTCACTATTGGCCAGAATCAGAATGAACACTTTGGGGATAAAGACCTGGGCGGTCATATTGTATCTGGCACTGTGAAGAGCCAGGTTGGGCGTGTGCCTCACAGTTGACAGTCTAAGACGTTGGCAACAATATCGCCCCCCACCTCAGAGTGATGTCTGGGCTGAGGCATGTGTCAGCCTGTCTTTGGGGGCGCCCTCTAGCTTCATAGGCCCGGCGCCCTGGGTCTGCCTCTCTCTGCTTCAGCCCTTCTCCTGGACCATTGAACCTTGGATCTTGACTGACGTTTGTCTCTGGCTTTCCCTCTCCAGCTTTTGTCAGCTGGGTGCTCTGGGTGCAAGCAACAGGGACTCCTTTGGCTAGTGCCAGAGTGAGGGGGTGTGAGGTCATTGCCCAGACACTTTCTGCCCCTCCTCAGGGAGCAGCCTCGGGCCAGGACTGGTCTCTACAGGAAATACATGTTCCCAGGAATGAATCGGGGTGCAGGTGATTGAGCAGAGCTGAGCACAGTGTGGGTGGCACCCTCACTCACTACGATTGGAACCTCCATGTCACAAGTGGAATAATGAACTTGCTGGACTATAAATCTGCTTGCTGTACCTTCCCAAGGCCACGGGTTCTTTCTTCGCTGTCGGGCCGCCTTCTGTGCCTCTTGTGAGTTCTAATGAACCAGTGTCATTCCCTGTGGGACGTCTGGACTTTCTTTGGAGCAGGTGAAGAACTTTACAAACAAGGCCTCAGAGGGGAGCTACCCCGTTACAGGGAGTTTACTGGAGGCAGAAGCTGTGGGATAGAATGGAGGCAGAAGGCTAGGTCGGAGGCATCAGTAGCCAGGACCACACTCAGGAGGGGGTCAGGGCCTTGGAAACAGGAGCTGTTGGTGAATGGACAGGTTCCCATGGGGCAACCACGTCTCATCTTTTTGTCACTCTGCTTCAGAGTCAATTTCCAGGGAGAATCCAAGATGTTCTAGAATGTTCTTCCATTCTCCCATCCACTGCTCTGGCTTCCAACTCTTTTCTGGTTTCCACCAACCCCTCACAGTCCCACCTGTCACACGCTATCCACCCAGGCCTGCACAGGGTGCCCCACAAGAAGTTTCCAGAGTGGCCACCCCCCAGGGTGCCAGATTTTGACCTGGTCCAGGTAATGCAGCCTTCTGAGTGGTGACACAGACAGCAGGAGGACGGTGAGCCTCCAGCAGGACTGTCCTGCTACCCATCATTGTAGAAAGGAAACGGTTTTGGCTGGATGTGGTGGTTCTTGCCTGCAATCCTAACACTTTGGGAGGCTGAGGTGGGAGGATTGCTTGAGCCCAGAAGTTTGAGACCAGCCTGGGCAACATGGCAAGACCTTGTCTCTACCAAAAAACTTTAAAAATAAAAAAAATTAGCCAGGTGTGGTGTTGCACATCTACTGTCCCAGCTGCTTGGGAGACTGAAGCCGGTTTGCTGGAGTCCAGCAAGTGGAGGCTGCTATGAGCCGTGATTGTGCCACTGCACTCCAGTCTAGGCAACAGAGTGAGACCCTAACTCAAAAATAAATAAATAAATAAACACACACAAAGAAAGAAAGAAAAAGAAAGTAACTGGTCTCTGAAAGGACATTACATAGATTTAATATACCCAATGAGCAGCCATTTAACATTATCTAAATCTCATGTTTTTCTAGTGGTTCACTTAACTTGCCCTCTAATCACCACCAAGGACAGAAACGATTTCTCAAAGGTAGCTATTGATAATTGTCTTACAACCCCTCCCCAGCTTGTTTTGTTAACAAGTTAAACTAAACAGCCTTTCATGACCATCCTAACACAGACCCATGGTACTAACCCACCCATCTGCCTGCTGTCCATCACCTGACATCAGTGCCTGTGCTTACCTGCTCCTTCGTGATGATGTGTGGAGCAGACTGCTTACCGGCTCCTTCGTGATGATGTGTGGAGCAGACCACTACCCAATCACCTTAATGACCTTCCCCCATCAAAGGGAAGGATTAAAAGGACTCAACCACGAGCAGCCAGTCGCCATTTCTTTACTGGACTCTGGTGTGGCCATGTGCTCTTTAAGCTATGTTTCCTGACTTTGGCCCTTCTCCTTACTGTGGGGTGGCGAATCTCCTCTCTCTCTCTCTAATTTACTTTTTAAATAAACTATACTTTCTCATCTAACTTCAGTGCAATTCTCTGCATCTTTCTCGCAGCACTGGATGGCACACCAGACACCCACACCCTGGCGGGCCTCATCTAACATTCCAGAGGCCCCACTGGGAGTGTGACCTAACAGCCTCCTTGTTTAACTGGGGTGACAGGCCTTTCATGGCCAATATGTAAAGCAAATTTGGGTTTGGATTCAATGAGTGACTTTTAATCACACACTTTCTGTTTTCCTTCCTGTGACACACAGGTCAAATCTGAAAACTCTCAGCAATTTGTACTAACACCCGAAGTGCAAACTTGAAGACGATTTATGAATGCACTAATTGTTCCTCCTTCCTGGACATCCACCCAGGGATCTTTCAGCACCACAGTTAGACTCGAACTGTTGTTATGTGAGATCCCTGGGAGACAGGTCTGAGCTGAAGTTGTAAACACAGCGCTCCTGACTTCCACCAGTTGCAGGCTCTCCTAACGCTGGTTCTCTCCTTGATGAAAGGCAGAGGAAGCATCTGCTGGAAATTTCTGAAGCCAATGTGGCCTCATTTTCTATGTTCAAGAACCACCGACTTTGCTTGGAACCGAGGGTGAGCGTTAGTCCAGCAAGAGCTGTTGGTGGGTGTGGACTGAGGTTCCTGTCTGCAAAGGTTCCAGGGACCACCAAGAGGACAAAGAGTGAGTGTACATGATGAATCAAGAACGGCTCCAACCAGAGCCCATTCCCCAGTAGCCCCCAGATGAAAGCCACAGCAGATGACTCATTGGATAAGAGTAAATACGACAGGCTCAGAAAACCCCTGCGTCTCTCAGGCAGGGGCTGTTGTACAGCTTTTGTCTGGTCTTGAGCTCATGATGGGCGGAAGACACCGATTTCAGCAAAGACGTGGCTTCTAGGAGGAGAGTGATTTGGGTGATTTGCAAAGTGTGGGTGGCATGGGCAGCAGTAGCCTGCCCTCTCCCAGAGAGGTTCCTGGATTCCCCTGCCTGTGCCCTGGCCTGGTGTCCATTCCAGACTGGTCCCCACCGAGACCTGGAGGCTACAAGGTTTCATTAAGGGGAAAGCAGAGACCAGGGTCCCAGGGAGCTGGAAAGGGCCTTGGCAAACAGTGAAAGTTCTGAGTCCAACCTGGAGGGGAGTGAAGAGGTCAGCATGTAACTTTCCCCCACCATCTTAAGAATTCTAAGTCAGGGTAGGACTGATGAAAACAGCAGAAAGAACGTGCATTCTGGAAGGATATTGTTACAGTGAAAGTGGTTGTCTTCAAATAGGGTGTGGCCCTGGGGTAGATCCATCGAGCTGGATCTCTGAGGTCTCCAAGGGCTTCCGAGGACCCAGGAGGGAAGGACACAGGCAGAAGGAGACATGTTCTCACTGTTACCTGGAGACGGCACAGAGTTTCCCATCACTGGAGGTGTGCAGGAGTTCATGCATTCATCATTCACTGCCTTTTATTCCACCCTGCATTCCTCGATGACTCAGGCTTAGACTGGCCATGCCTGTGGTACAAAGGAGAGGGAATGAGCGCCGACTCCTCTTTGCAAGTGAGTTGGTTGACCTAAGAGACAGGTTCTTCTTTTACAGATGCAAGCTTGTTCCATGGGTATATTGTGTGATGGTGAGGTTTGGGTTTCTATTAAGCCTATCTCCCAGGTGATGAGCCCCGCATCCTATAGGTGATTTTTCAGTCCTTGCCCTCCTTCCCCCTCCCTTTACTACCCCTGTGTCTGCCGTTTCCATCCTATGTATATACCCAGTGTATAGCCCCCACTTATCAGTGAGAATATGCGATGTTCAGTTTTCTGGTTCTGTGATAATTTACTTGGAATGATGGGCTCCAGCTGCATCCTTGTTGCTGGAGAGGACATGATTCTATTCTTTTATATGTCTTTGTAGTTTTCCACAGGATGCATGTACCACGTTTTCTTGGTCTGGTCCACCATTGATGAGCACCTGGGTCAGTGCACACCGTGGATACCTAGGATATATGGATGGTGGGGAGGTTAGATTATATTGAGCTTATTCTGTTTTCTAGGTGTTGGCCTGGATGCTTTGCATAGGAGCTCTGGACCAGAAGTCAGGTATTCAGTAACTGTGTGACCTTGGGCAAATCCCTTACCCTCTCTGGTCTTCAGTTTTCTTGGCAATCAAGTTTCAACAATACCTACCTTTATTGCCTCCACAATGAAGGCTGTGATGAAATGAGGAATCAATCAATAAATTAGCTAAACAGCTCATTCATATATTCGTTCAACACACACATTCCCGTGGTACGTTGGTGCCAAGCACGAAGGTGATTGGGACCAGGCTTGCCCTGGAGTGGCTACAGCGTCATGCGGGAGGCCATGTGCAAATGGGACATTGTGATCGGTGACGTCCACAAAAGGGGGATGACTGAGCATCCAGAGAACTCAGGCAGGGAGAAGGTGGGAAAAAGCGGGAGACACCTCACAGCTTCCATGCTGGGGGAGTCGAAGAAAAGCACACGTTCACACGTGATTATTGTCATAAGAACAGGCTAGCAGCATGTGTGGAAGACTCTACGAATGGGAGTGAGACATCCTGAGTTCTGTACAAAGCCCCAGAGTCATGAATGTCACCAGGCACTAGTGCCAGGCTCTTTTCCTGGGTCATTTTTTCAAAAAGAGGCAAGCTCTTTCCAATTAACATTGCATCCACTGAGAAGAGAACAAAGAATGGCAACTTCTGAGCCCGGCTCTGGTGCATGCCCGCTCTGTGGTCTCCTCCCACATGCCGGCTTTACTGGGCCTGTGATGTAATGTGTGGCCCAGCAGAACTGCCGCTGATGACAGATCTTGGGACTGGGGGCTTGCTAGCAAAGAGTCAAAATCAAGTCTGCAAATAACAAGAGCCTGTGACCTTCCAAGGATGTCTCTGTCTGTGCGGCACGCAGTGTTCCTGCTGCAGGCTCTTCAGGAGGGAGGTGGAGAGCTTGGCTGGTTTGTGTCCAACTGGCCTTTGCCCTTAGAACCTTGCACACCATGGATACCTAGGACATATGGATGGTGTTTGCACTGAGCAGTGGTTTTTGCTTTGCTGACACCTAATTGGATAACTCGGCGGTGGGTGGCACTTTGGGCCCTAGAGGGTGGCAGGCCTGGACAAAATCCCCATTCTGTTTCTGGCTAGCTGTGTGAACTTGGGCAAGAAGCACAGTCTGTTCATGCCTTGCTTTGTTCGTCTGTAAAATGACTGCAACACAAGTGCTAACCTTGTAAGCCTGGGTAAGGCATGGATGAGAAAGTGCCAGCGCCCTAAGCAGACAGTGAGTGTTGGATACATGGTTATTAGAAACAATGTCTTGTTACAGCCTCCTGGGTTTTTATGCCCAGGCCCAGAAAAGCACAGAAAAGTTGATACACTGAGACAGCAGTTGCTGCAGTAGAGAAAGAGTTTAATAATCACAAGGTAACTGAACAGGAGGACAGGAGATATTTCTCAAATCTACCTCCTGAAGAACACAAAGGCTAGGGTTTTTAAGGGTAATTTGATGGACAGGGGGTCTAGGGAACTGGGACAGCTGGTTGGCTGAGGATGAACTCAGAGGTGTCAAGATTGCCTTTGTGTGCTTTGAGGCAGTTTCTCAGTGAGGGTCATGGGTCACTGTCTGGTTGGTGTCAGATGGTCTACCAGAATGCAGAGTCTGTAAAATATCTCAAATACTAGTTTAGGTTTATGCCATCTATAGTAGGCATCAGGGACTGGCTTCGTAGAAGACAATATTTTCACAGACAGTGGGTAGGGAATCATCGGGTACTCATGGGAGGAGACCTCTAGGGAGGAGACCTCAACCTAGATCCCACACATACGCAGTTCACAATAGGGTTCATGTATGAGAAATCTAATGCCACCACTGATCTGACAGAAGACGGAACTCTACTCGCCTGGTGCTCATCGCCTGGTGTTCTGTGGCCTGGTTCCTAACAGGCCGCAGATTCCTAATAGGCCACAGACTGGTACTGGTCCACAGCTGGCCGGGGCGGGCGGGGCGGCCTGTTAGGAATCCCTGGTAGTCAAAGCTGCTCTGCTCTTCAGCCGATTAAACTTCTGGATACCATCAAGGAGGTTACCAGGACCTATAGCCCATTGTTTTTCAAGAGAAAAACAAATTTATTAATCTTGCAGGGAGCCCTGGGGGCTAGGACAGTCATGGAGGGAGACAAGACCAAAGAGAAAAGGAAACCAGCCTAACAAACACCTTACAAGCTACATGGAACCCTCACTAAAATCCTAAATTTATGGCCTTTTATTGATTTGATGAAGATAGTTTCGATCTTATTGTTGTCTCCATCTTTACCTTAACCACCCTCATTTTCACCACCATCATTCCTGACTCCTGAAGGCCAGGACTAGAGGGAGAAGGGTACCGGGGCTCCCAAAAGCTTTCTGCAGGACTCCTCAGCCCCTGGACTCTCACCCCAGCTAGAAGACTAAGACTTTCTTTCTTAGTTTCGTGCTTCTCAAGCTTGGGCGTGCGGGTGAATCCCTGGAGTGCATGCTGAGACACAGATTCGGCCCCACCTGCGGGGTTCTGGCTCAGCGAGTCTGGATGGCGCCCGATCTGAGACTTTGTGTTTCCAATGAGTTCTTGGGTGAAGCTTCTGCTGCTGGTGCAAGGATGACACTCTGAGGACCACACCTGGCTAAGTCCTTGGGGTCCTGCCCGAAGTATCCAGTCATCTGAATGTCCTTTGCCCAGGCAAGGAACTGGCTTTCAAAGGCTGGCTCTTCTTACCAGTAGATGACAGCCAATCACCCCATGTGCTGGAAATGTTCCTCTTTCCTACCTAAGATCATTCACCTGCATTTTTGAGCCCCCAAAATGTGACGAAGAGGCAGCTCAGGCTTCCAGAGGATCAGACCCCTGAGGGCAGGGATGGGTATGCCCGATTCTCTACTGTCTCTCCAGGACCTCAGGTGTTTTTATCAAGTGAAATTAATAGACTGTGAAGGCAAGTGTTTGGGAAGGAAGAATTTGTTCCTGGTTGATGTCAGCCTCTGATGCCAGAGAAACCCTAGGGCACTTTGTGGAGGGAGTCAGCAACTCCCCTTTCTTGGTGCCCGAGTTCCTCCGAGCACAAGACTGACCGGCCTCCAAAGTCCTCCCCTGCAGGACTGGCATCTTACCTGAGGCCACTACCTGCTGCCTTACCTCCGCTATGCTGTCTTCCAGGATCTCAGTGCTACTTGTCCTTGGTTCAGGGACACTGCCCTGGTACCTCCTGGCTTGTGTGTGGCAGTCCCCTGCCCCCTGGTGCCACGCTGACCAGTGCTCTTCCTGCCTGATTCACTGGCCCCAGGCTCTGGTGTCTGAGTTTACCCCTAAGCACCTGCTTCTCCGAGTGGACCTTTGTCTCTACGTTCTTCCCCACAACCAGTACCCCCACCCAACCGGTGTGTGCTGCTGCCTTGAACTTCCTCAGACTTTATTTTGTCTTGGGAGGCACTGCCGGAGGTCGCCCACACCTGTACTCGTCCTTACCCTTCCCTGGAGAATAGTACGCAGAGTCCCTGGCCACCAGCGGTGCTGGAGGGAGGGTTCGGTGCTTGTTTACTGTGTGTGTATCGCAAGCCAGCACTGAAAACAAGACAGAAAAAAAAAAAGAAAAAAAGAAAACAAGACAGGATCCCAACTCAGTGCTTTCTAGGCCTGTCTGGGCCTCTTTCCCTTCCTCCAAGTCCTGGGAAGAGGAGAGAGAGCAGAAAGTGCGAGCTTAACTGTTGATTTTTCCAAGCTCATCCCTTCCACCTCATGTTGTTATTACAATGAACCAATTATCAAGAATCTATTTTTAATCTCCACTTCCTTTTAAAATAATTCGAGGCTGTCTTTTCACAAGAGGAAGAATCCTGGCTTTGATATGAGAAACCGCGCAGAAAGCTTCCCTTCTCTTAGCTGGAAATGCTAATTGAGTCACCTCTTATTTTTTTTCACCTTCATTAACTGCGTTAGCCTGCATTAACACCTTTTAAAACCTCTTTAAAATGGCATTCCATTCACTTTCTTTAATCTCTTCTTTTCTGGGAGTGTGAAATCATTTTGAGCCTCACCTTCATCTTTTCTTTGATGACAACTTTGGGTTTCATTTGTATTTGGGAATTGAAATGCAAATTTGCAATTACCCACAATCCCCTTCTCCCACTGGCTCTGCCGGGTGGTGGGAGCCCTCCAGATCCTGCAGCTGTGTGTCCCTGGCTGGAGCACCCCTTCCTGGCCTCCCAGGTCCCATTGGCTGTTCAGGGAATGCGGGTTTGGGGAACTCGAGACAAGCTGTGTGGTGCTCAGTGCTGGGCCTGGGCATGGTAAACCCTCACCAGAGGGAAAAACAGCGAGTTTGTTTTTCCAAAAAGAATTTTTTTTGAGTCGGGATCTCCCTCTGTCACCTAGACAGGAGTGTGGTGGCACGATCATGGCTCACCACAGCCTCGACCTCCAGCTCAGGTGATCCTCCTGCCTTGGCCTCCAAAGTACTGGGATTACAGACATGCCCTACCATGTCTGGCCTGTTTTTCAAAATGTTATTAGGGGATTCCTTCTTGCCACCTGAGCACTGTATACCTCATCTCTTGTCACAATCTTAATGTTGGGAGAATGCTATGGAAATTTTCAAGAAGAGAAAGACAGGAAACTATATTGGTTTCTCATTAAGTCAAACACAGAGTTACCCTATGACCTAGCAATTCCACTCCTGGTATAGATCCCAAAGACTTGGAAACAGGTGTTGACCAGGTGTTGTGGCTCACACCTGCAAGCCCAGCACTTTGGGAAGCCGAGGTGAGAGGATTGCCAGAGCCTGTGGGTTCGAGACCAGTCTGGGCAACATAGTGAGACCTCATCTCTACAATAAATCAAAAAATTATCCGAATGTGGTGGTGCACACCTGTAGTTCTGGCTACTTGGAAGGCTAAGGAGGAAGGATCGCCTGAACCCAGCAGGCTGAGGCTGCAGTGGCCATGAGCGTGCCACTGTACTCCAGTCTGGGTGACAGAGTGAGACTCTGATTCAAAAAAAAGAAAAAAGAAACAGGTGCTCACAAAATCCCTACCCACGAAAGTAGTTCGGGTCAGCCTTAGTCACAGTAGTCCAAAGCTGGAAACAACCCAAATGTCCAGCAGCTGGGGAATGGATACGCAAATGCAGAATATCCAGACAGGAGAATATCATTCAGCCTTCAAAAGGAGTGAAGTGCTGAGAACATGCCCACATGGCAGGACCTCAGAAATATTATTTTATTTTATTTTTTTTGGAGTTGGATTCTTACTCCATCGCCCAGGCTGGAGTGCAGTGGCATGGTCACGGCCACCCCAGCATTGACCCATTGGTCTCCGGCGATTCTTCTGCCTCAGTCTCTCAAGTAGCAGGAACTGCAGGTGCACGCTACCATGTCCAGCCAATTTTTCATTTACTGTAGAGACGAGGTCTCGCCAAGTTACCGGGGCTGGTCTCGAACCCAAGGGCTCAGGTGATCCACTTGCCTTGGCCTCCCAAAGTGCTGGGATTACAGGTCAGAAACATTATTCTAAGGGAAAGACACCAGGCACAAAAGTCCACGTACTGTGTGACTCCACCTGCGTGAAATGTCCAGAGTCAGTCATCCACAGGGACAGGAAATATGTGAACGCTTACTGGGAGCAGAGGGACACAGAGGAATGAGGAGCGTCTGCATCATGAGTGAGGGGTTTTCGTTTGGGGGGATGAGAAAGTCCTGGAGCTAGGTCGTGTAGCGATGGTTGCACAACATTGTGAATGCGTTAAGTTCACTTATGGTAGGTCTTGTTTTATGTGTGTTTTACAGTAATCGTCATCATCAAATTATTGTATTGGCTCTTCTAAAAGGGAATTGGGTTTGGTTCTAGGGTTACAGGATGTGAGGAAACATGAGGAAGGGAGCAGAAGAGGAAGGCCAACAGCCTCTGCCATCAGACAGGCCAGAGTGGAGGCATCAATGCCGCTCCTTCCCAGCCGGGGACACAAGGACATACCATACTACATGAGGCCTCTGCCATCAGACAGGCCAGGGTCAGGGCATAGATGCTATTACTTTGATGTTATTGTAGAGATGAAGTCTCGCCACGTTGCCCATGCTGGTCTTGAAACTGTGGGCTCAGGCAATTATTTTCTTTTTTTAAATATAAGGAAGAACTCACTCCGTCACCCAGGCTGGAGTGCAGTGTCACAATCATGGCTTACCACAGCCTTAACCTCCTGGGCTCAGCCTTGACCTCCTGGGCTCAGCCTTGACCTCCTGCCTCATCCTCCTGAGTAACTGGGCCTACAGATGTGTGTCACCACACTAACTTTTGTATATTTGTGGAGATAAGGTCCCACTTTGTTGCCCAGGCTGATCTCGAATTCCTGGGCTCAAGTGATCTTCCTGCCTCAGCCTCTCAAAGTGCTGGGATTTCAGGTGTGAGCCACCATTCTAGGCCCCTGGACCTTCTTAATCTACCCGGGGAGAGAGTCTGGTCCAGGTGTGTGTGTGTGTGTGTGTGTGTGTGTGTGTGTGTGTGTGTGTGTGTGTGTGTGTCTGTGTGTATGAGCCTTGCCCAGGGCACCCTCATCACCCTTGTCCCACCCAGTATCTATTGCAGCTGTCGCAGAGAATGATAGTCCTGGGCTGTCACTCCACTGGTGCCCACAACACTGTCCTCTAGTGGCTGGTGCTGGGCAGGGGTGAAGAGACCCAGGTCATGCACTGTCATGGCTGGACTACCCCCACTAGCATCACCTCCACTTTCCCTCCTCTAACCAAAAGGTGTGGCTTCAGCCATCCTCAGAGCTCTGCACCATGGCTCACCCCAATCTCCTTTCACTTTTCACCGCCGACGGAACTTCTCACACTCACTTCTAATATCACCTCCTCCTTGAAGCTCTCCCTGGTGAGCCCTCATCCAACCAAGTTTTCTCTCCCTCCTCTGTGTTTCTCTTTCCTTGTATCATGCATGAGGTTCTGAGCACAAGCTCCCAGTTGACACTTCTAGTATTCAGCCCCTCATGGTGTGTGTATGAGTGTGAGTGTGTATGTGTGAGTATGAGTGTGTGTGTGAGAAAGAGAGTGTCATGTGTGTGTTCTCTGTAGTTGTGCTGTGTGGATTACTCATTTGTAGCCTCTCTGGTACCTGCACAGCACTTAGGGGTATGGAGAGGAGGTTAGAAGTGCATGGCGACCGCAAGGGGCCAGACCTGCAGGGCACAGGCGAGAACTGGTTGGAGAAGGACCCTGCCACCCAGGAGGTCCCCTTCCGTCTTGCCTGGGCAAGAAAGGAAGTGAGTGGCCTTGCAGGACTGCAGGCTTGGACCACTGGTGGTGAGGACCCAAGGGCCCCGTGGGACGGCCTATCCTAAGGGAAGGGGAGAGGTGTGCACACACATGACCCTCCCCAGAGCACAGGGCAATTGTGAGCACACCGCACTGTGCTCACTGCTCACACTCAAAAGGAAAACCACATCCTGGCCCCCCTGGGGTTTGAGACTTGGCAACTGAACTTCAATCTCAGATGTTCCCCTTCCTGGCTGAGAGCAAGGCTTTAACCTCAGTTTTCTATTCAGCAAAATGAACAGGAAAGCACCTATCTTGCAGGGCTGTTGAGACGATGAAGGAGAATGGGTTCAAAGCTCCTCACACTGCAAGGCGTGTCACTGCTGCTCAGTGGACAGAAGTGACTTCTGTGACTGAGGGCCGGAGGGTGTGGCCGGGAATGCCTGGAGTTTGAAGGCATCTGGGGAAGCCGTGAGGCCCAGGGGCCCTGCCTGGCAGGAACTCCTGTCGGATCCTTGGGGTGTGGAGAATCTCCCCCTGGAGGAAGGGTCAAGCCTTGGGAACCCCATTTGCTTTGCAGCAATGGCAATGGTGTGGAGATGCCTCGGGAGAAGGCATCACCCCTGGGCCCACCTTCACTGCTCTGTCCCAGTGACAGAGGCTGGGAAGTGAGGAACACAAACCTTCTCACAAGGGACCTCCGGCAACTCCCTCAGGCTAGCTGTTCCCATTCGAACCTGAGAAATGCGGAAGACCGGGGTTGACAGGCTAGGAGCTTGTGGCCTATGGTGTGTCATCCTTGGAGGCTCCCTGCTTCTCAGGGCCCACAACCTTCTGCAGCAGCCCAGGGGCAGGGAGATACCTGGAGGGAGTATGTCAAGGGTGCTGATCACAGAAGACTTTCACAGGAGTGTGCTAGTTTAAGGCAGTCACATTCAGCAAAAGACTTTAGGCCAAGAAAGGACTGGCTGAGGTGCCCGTCAGGGACCTGGGGACACACAGACAGAGACTGTCTGAGAAACCTCCCTGTGAGGGAGAGGAGCAACCTGCGCTGGACAGCATCTGGGGAAGGGGGTGCCCAGCCCAGAGAGGGGAAATATACCCGCTTTCATGTCTTGCTCCATGTCTGTCCCTCTCCTCTGCCTCTCTCCCTCACCCCCAGACCAGGGCCTGGAGGCATGAGCCCCACTGTCTGTGCCCCTGGTGGGGGCGGGCTCCCTGAATGGGACTGGGGGCAGGCAGATTGCAGGTGAAGCCAGTTCCCAGGTAGGGCAGTGCTGTACCGGGCTTTCCCAGAAGCCTCTTCTCTCTAGCCCTGTAGACACGCACAGGAGTGGCAGTGGGGCAGGACTGTTGTGAGCTGAATTAGGAGGACGATCCTCAGCCTGGGTTATTCCTCGTGGCAATGGGGCACGTCCTCAAAGCAGGCAGAGTCAGCCGGGCAGGGCAGTTAACCATATTGGGAAGAGAAGGCAGAGCTCCGGCCCTAGAGGAAGAGGAGGCATTCATGCCACCTAGTGGGGTTCATTCCTGCTCCCCTATCCTCCACCCATCCCCAGCCCCAAGGCTGAAGAATGGAGGACAGAGATGCACCCCCCAGGCCTCAGTCTGTAGTTCAAAGCCAAAACAAACTGATTTCAGGTGTGGTGAAAAGAGCCCAGAAGCCTCTTCACTACATCAGTGCAAACAGAAGGTGCCAACTATTCAGACAAAAAAACAAAACAAAACAAAAACAAAACAAACACACACCCCAGGGCATCCCCACCAATGTGCTAGAGCCAGAGACGAAAGCACCCACCTCAGAAGAAGAGCTATTCATGGCCCAGAAGAGAGTCTTTGCCACTGCTTCACAGATGGAACAACTTCCTAAATGTGGGAATTCAAAGTCTATGTTGTGAGAGCAAATGGCAGAACAAGATAGAGGCTGCAGAGCTGAAAAAGTGAACCAAGAAGCGAAACCTTTGCATTTACTAAGTAAATCTGAAAAGGCCAAGGATGAGTTGGCACATCTGGCAAGGATGAGTTGGCACAGCTGGCAAGCTGGAGAGAAGGGAGTGTCAGCCACAAGTGTCCTACACAGGCAAGCTGTCACTCAAGTGTGGAGACTAGGTGGACAGACACTCTCAAATGCTGAACCCACGAGTGCTCAGAGAGGATATCACTTGACAAGGAAATCTGGACAAACTGTTATGAACAAAAGCAAAGAACTTGAGAATTAAGGACCGACAGTGGCCATGGAATCTGTTTAAAAATAGAATTCCAAACTACTATCAAACACGAATATTGAGAACCTTATTACAATAATACAACAAATAAAGACAGAAATATAGAAACACGCATTTTGCAGAAGGCACACTTGGAAGGAAAGAAACCGCTGGAGTGCTTGGTGTTAACTGCGTCTGTGGGATGTGGGGAGTAGAGTGAGTGATGCTTGGAAGCCGCTGGAGAGAGTTGGAATTTAGTCTAGCCTGTGGACAAGCACACCCAGGGCCTGGGGAATCTTGGGGCAAAAAGTGACCCTTCCAGCAAACACTGGCATGGGTAAGTAGGTAAGTGGACAGACAGAGAGACAGATATGATAGATATGATAGATACAGATGATAGATATAAATGATAGTACAGGTCAGCAGTCTCCAGCATTTTTGGCATCAGGGACTGGTTTCCTGGAAGATACTTTTTCTACAGACTGGGTGGGTGGGGGTGGGAGATTTGACTAAACCTTACTGCTCATGTTGATCTGTATGTGCAGCCACTCCCCAGCACTAGCATCATCGCCTCAGCTCCACCTCAGACCATCATGCATTAGATTCTCACAAGGAGCGTGCAACCCAGATCTCTCATATGCACTGTTCACAATAGGGTTCGCACTCTTATGAGAATCTAATACATCACTGATCTGACAGGAGATGGAGCTCAGGTGGTGATGCAAGTGATAGAGAACAACTGTAAATGCAGAGGAAGTTTTCCTCAATTGCCTGCCACTCATTTCCTGCTATGCAGCCTGGTTCCTAAAAGGCCATGGATTGAGCTGTGATCTGGGGGTTGGGAAACCCCTCGATAGGTGATAGATAGAGATGATAAATAGATAAAGATAAAAGATATAGGTGATAGATATAAATGATAAATAGATGATAGATCTAGATGATAATATAAAGGATAGGGATGACAGATAGCTATCGATGGTAGATAGATTATATAGATGATAGGTATAAGTAATAGACATACATGATAGATATAAATGATAGCTATATCTAGACAGATGGATAGATAGATAGATGATAAGTAGATAGATAGATGGGTGGATTCAGGCACGGATTCCAGATGGAGAGAAGAGTCTAGAAGGAGCGGGTCTCCGTCTCTGCATCTGACAGAGAGAGGGGTTCTCCACTTCCTGTGTTTTTAATGGGGTATCTGGCAGATGCTGGGTTTGAAAACACAGTTGGAGCTGTAAACGGTCCTGGGACCCGTGGCACATGCCACTCTCCAGGCGGGAGGTGAGAAACCATCATTTGGACAGTCTGGGCACTGCCCATTTGGTGGGGTCTTTAAGTTGAGGGGAAGGTACCCACTGTCCTTCTGTGAAGTGTAAGTGAAACCCCAGAAGCAGAGGTGGCTCAGCATCCTGCTGGGCACGTGCCTGGCATGGCAGCACCAGCGTGGCAGTATCTGACATGGCAGCATCCAGCATGGCAGGACCCTGCGTGGCAGGACCCGGTGTGGCAGGACCTGGCATTTTGGCAAAGCCTGACCTTGTGGCCTCAGAGTGCCACCTGCCCTTCCCCCCAGGCCTGGGTGTACACTCCACGGTGGAACATGACTCCTTGTGTGCTGGGCTTTTTCTCCCTCCTTTCTAGAATTTTCTCCTGAGAGATCTGGAGCCAAGAGTGAACTTGGGTAAAAAAGGGAAATGAGCTGCATTCCCCCCTCCCCTCAGATTGGGGCAGCCATGCATGAATCTGGTGTGGGTGGAGGCTGTACCCCACCCCCACCCAAAAGGGCAACCCCTAAAACTGGGAGTGACTTTGGCTGTCAGGTCTGGGCTTGGGTAGTCAGAACACTCTGACAGGGGCCTGACTTCTCCTGATGGGAGGGATGTCCTAGGACTGGAAGAGAGCAGGCCTCGCACCAGGGAGGGGAGGCTTCCTTCCTCCCTCTGGGGCTGGAGAGGGTAGACTGTGAGGTGTAGTAGGCCCTGGAGACAGAGCTGTCCTCCCCCATGCAGAGCCTGCTTGGAGATCGCCCAGGTCAGGGTTGGGGCTCTGGGCTTGCTTGCCAGCTGCTTCTAGTAGCAGGTGGACACCCGTCTCCATGTTGTACACGTCACTCCCAAACCCTCAGTGAAGTCACGTTCATACACCAGCCTGGTCCTAACTGTGTCTGATGGTGGAGGCACTGGGCAGTGTCCAGAACTGAGCTGAGATAGCCAGGAGTGGGGGACGCAGGCCTGGAGAGTCAGCCTGTGATATGGTAGAAGGTGACCGCCACAGCGTGGCTCTGCGGATGGGGTCCAGGCCATTGAAAACCATCAGAGCATCCCATGGGTCCTGGTGGACAGGCCCACAGCCCACGGAAGGCTCAGAAACCCCTGGGACACTGGCCTTCCTGCTGCCATCAGGGCTGGCTACTTGGACGCTGGTGGCCAAGTTGTTAAGGGAACAGTGACCCTTGGGCTCTGAGGGCTGGACGCTGTGGGTCACATGTGACAGTGCTTGGAAGGGGGGCATCTGTCAGTTCTCACCTCCCAGAGAGCGCTCGATCCTGCTCACGTGACCACGGGGGTCACTCTAAGACCCTGAATGCAGGTGCATGCCAACATCACAGAGGTAACTGAAGGTCCTGAGTGGGAGTGGAGTAGGTGGGAACCCAAGGGCATGGGTCAGGTGAGGGGCATCCCTGCCTGGGAACTCCTACTCACATGGGACCCGCCTGCCTGCTGGCCCACCAGGTTGTGCAGCTCCTTGTGGCCCTAGACTTATTTTTTTTTGACAAAGCAAACAGGAGGCATCCTGAAACTGTAATTCTGCATTCTTTAGTTTACGGAAGATAGATTTTTTTTCTCTTTCTTTACCTCAACTCTCCTCACTCTGCACCTTGGTTTTTGTTTTCTTTTCTGTTTCTAAATTCGTGGTTATTTTGTTTCTTTTCTTTTTATTTTTTGAATTGGGATCTCACCCTGTCACCCAGGCTGGAGTGCAGTGGCATGATCGCAGCTCACCACAGCCTTGACCTCCTGGGCTCAGGTGATCCTTCCATTTCAGCCTCCCGAGTAGCTGGTACTACAGGTGTGCACCACCACGCCTGGCTAAGGTTTTGTGGAGACAAGGCCTCACTGTGTTGCCCAGGCTGGTCTCAGACTCCTGACCTCAAGCCATTCTCCTGCCTTGGCCTCCTGGGGGGCGCTCAAGTCTCCGGGTTGCACTGACCGAGGTCGTGGCCTGGCATCATGGGAAGAGGGTGCCATCGAGCCGAGTGCGGGCGCTGTCCAATCAGCTGGCCAGGTTTCACCTCGGATGCCCCCCGTGCCTCCCCCCCCACTCCCGGTTTCCTGCAAACCACCGGGGGCATCTGGCCAGCAAATTCTGCCATAGGTCGAACCCTTTTGAGCAGGACACAGAGCAAGACCCTGGGCAGGTGCTTTAAAAAATACAATCACATTGCAACCTCCCGACGACTGGACCAGAGATGTTATCATTCCTGTTTTACAGGTGCGCGCACACCGAGGCTCAGGAGGGACTGAGGACTCGGCCATGGTCAAGGTGATCCAGCTAGAAAGGGAGGAGCTGAGAATCCCAACTCCCACCGCCGAACTGCAGCCCCAGCCACCAGCCCTGTCTAAGCCAGCAACTGCAGGCCCCAGCCCTTCCCATGTGGCTGCCTAGGACCTGTTACTCCCAGTGTTGCTCGGTTTCCACCCAGGACCTCTGGGCCTGGCCGGGGTGTGGAGACATCTTCCAACTGTGTCTGGCTTGGGTGGAGAAGGGTAGGGAGTGGTGTGTGTTACAGTGTGCAGCGTGGTAGGCACTGGTGTGTAGAGTGTGGTGTGTAGTGTGTGGTGTGCTGCGTGGTATGCATTGCGGTGTGCCATGGGTGGGGTGCAGCTGCTCAATCTGGAGGTCCCGGGTCCGAGCCGGCGGCACCCAGGCTGCGAGGGCCTCTGGCTCCCTGGGGGACTGCCAGCTGGGTGCTCTGGGCTGGTCTGCAGGCCATGGCAGGAGCTGCACTGAGTCCCCTGTGGAGGAGGTGAGGCCTCGTGTCCAGGCAGGCCCCTCACATACACCCTGAGCGCAGCACCAGGGCCCTGGGTGACATGGGGTGAGGGGCAGGGTCAGGGTGATCTGTGGGGGGCCCCTGGCAGGTCTTGTCACCCTTAGCATTCTGGGTAACCCGTGGCCCACAGAACAGTTCACTGGGACTGGAAGAACAGACCCAGTAGACCACGGAAGGGATGTTCGGACCACTGGGTCTGATGTGCGCTTCTCACGGAAGTGGAAACTGAGGCTGGAGGAAGCTGTGATCCATCTAAGTTACAGCACCAGGGGTGGGGGAGGGGATGGGCTCCTGATGCCTCACCACCCCTTGGGTCCCACAAGGCCATGCCTGCAGTGACCCGGGGGCTCTCCCCATCTCATCTCCTAAGTCCATGCCTGGGTCCAGCCACACTGGTCGGTCTCTTCCCTGCCCAAGCTAATCCCCGGGTGGGCCTAAGGGTCCTGGTGGCTGCTCATTTGCCTCCCTAGCTTGTCTCTTGCACTTCTGTCCATCCTTTGCAGTCGGGATCACCTGTCATCTCTTCCAGGAAGCCTTCCCAGTGTCCCCCACGGCAATGGTCGCTTCCTCCCTTCTTTCCTGAGCCTTTTGATTGGGCTTTTCTAGAGGATGAATGATCTATTTTCCCTTCATCACAGCAGTTTACAAAGTGCACAGGGGAGAGGAAGAGGATGGGTTTACTGTAACCTCCTGCCTGGACATGAGAAACTTGAGAATCAGATGACTAAGGAGTGTGGAGCAGAGGAAGGCACCCAGGCCTCCTGCCTCCCACGCCCCATGGACAGGAGCCAGCCTGGTTCCTCTGCAGAACCGCCCCTGGGTCTCTGGGAATGGCTCCTTCAGAGTTGTGCAGTGCACAGCCTGTGTGATGGTCTTTGGCGGCCCCACCTCTGTGCCTGGCCCAGTGCCCTAAGTGAGGCAGATGCCCGGTAAGCATGGGTGGACTTGGTGGAACCACAACTTGAGGACAGAGTTTTTTTCCTCCCCTCCCCTCTGCTTCGTTCCTGAAAAATTTTTTTTCTTCCCTCTTTAACTCCCTGCATTTTCCACTGAATTTTTCATTGGGAAGAAGCACATTTAGAGATGTGAGGCACACGCTTTGCTGGGCCTGGCTTTGATGAATCTTTGATGCCGACGCTGGGGAGGCAGACGCTGTGGCGGATCGAGGGAGGGGAGGGGAGAACTGGGCAGCGGTCTCTGAAAGGCGACTACCACCACCCCCCCGCCCCTCCCGCCCCTTGCAGCGGGGGGTGCAACCTTGCCACAGCCTGGGTTGAGCTCTGCAATGTGAAGGTATGTGCCAGTGGGGGTGGGGCAGGGGAGAGTGTGTGCAGGTGGGTGGGGCTGGCACCACCCCGATAGCACCCACTCTGGCCTCAGCACCCCCGATCCCCATGAGCTTTGAGGTCACATCAGCTTCTGGCTGTGCAGCTTTGCTGGGTCACTCAGCCTCGCTGAACCTTCATTCTGCCACTGTCCCTTGGAGGTGCCAGGGCCCTATCTGCTGGGCCTGATGGGTGCCAGGGCTGTTACTGTGCCAGGACTGTCCCCGTGTCACCTGGAGGCCCTGGGCAGGCCCTGCCTGGGAGGACAGAGGCTCAGCTTGCCATCTGCGCAGCCTACTAGGTAACGGGCAGACCGACCCATCCTTGGCATGGAAGGCCTGAGTCTGAGTTCCTGTCTGGGTGAACGTGTCCCTTCTGGGGGAGACCCCGCCCGAGTCACACAGGCCATGCACAGGCACTTGGAGCACAAGTGGGAGGCAGACCAGGTGGGGATGGTAGTGGAGGCCATGTGGGTGAGGCCAGAGGCCAGGCCTTCCCCCTCCCGCCGCCCTGTCTGGCCTCTGTTGTGGCGAGGGCTTCCTGGCTGATTCCCTGCAATTTCGTCTCCAGGTCATCTCGCCCGCGTCATCTTTTAGGAAAACACGCAGGCTTGGCCTCCACCTCCTCTGGCGGGTCCCCCCGGTCTGGGTCCCCAGACCGATCCTTCTGCCCTCTGGAGTACCCTGGGGGTCACTGGGCATCTCCAAGGGGAGAGTCGGCTGAGGCTGGGGCTCCTGCCCCAGGCCCCTGCGCCTTGGAAGCCACAGCCGGTGGTGAGAGTCACATGTGGCCGTGTTGGCCTGGGTGCATCCCCGTATCCCCGGTTGCCTGGCCTGGGGCAGAGGGGCTGTGGTTCCGTGATCAGCCTCACATGAGCTGCTGGGTCTGGTGGGCCTTTCTGCGGGGGTTTAAGGGAGCCAGGCAAACCCCGCTTTTTCTCCTTAACCAGCCTCATTTCTGGGTTGGTCAATGGCCTGACTTCTCCATCGACCGGGGGATTAGTGAGACATCCACACACGAACGCTCCACCCCTGTGGGGTCCTGTTCATCAACTCTACCCCGGTGCGAGTCGCCTGGTCAGGTGCTTCCCATCAGCTTCCCCATGGGATGTGGGTTTTTGTGAGGGAATGGGAGCGTCTGAGTCACTCACAGAGCCGGACGGGTCAGCCTTTCAGGGTGACTCATCTCCAAGTGTATCAATTACACTAACAGCCAGGTGTGGATGTTGAGAGCTGCCCTTGGCCTCAGAGCCCAGTGTGAGCAGAGGGGTGGGCTTTGCAGAGGGCAGGGCTTGAGGACTCCAGGAGGGTCCAGAAGACAGTGGCAGGGGTGTCCCTCAGGGACTCTTCTGGCTGCACGAGGGATGGAGGGTCACTCAGTCACCTCTGGTCTGTGTCCGCTGTCCACCTCGCTGTCCAGCTGCCTCAAGGCGCCTGTGTGTTAGAGCCTGGGAGGCAAGCATCTGGCCACTGGCAGGGGCCACTGCCCTGGCGTTCAAGGCCAAAGCAGAGCACTGGCTCCTGGGTCTGGGGAGAGAGATTGGAGTTGGAGGAGGAAGGGGCTGCCATCTTTCTGGGGATCGGGGTGGTGGTGGCTGCTGTCCTGCTGGGGATGGATGCGACTTGCCTCCTCCCTGGAATCCTTTTGTAGCTTCCGGCTTGAATCGGGACCCCGAATCTGAGCCCTGATGAGGGAGGTGTGGGACCCCCTGAGGCCCCACAAGGATGCCTGGCCTAGCCCTGCAGCCCTCAGACGTCCCCTGCTACAGTGGCTGGCTGGGCCCGGCTGGGTGGCTCCCTTTGGGGTCTCCTCTGTGGGCACCCTGTGGGTAGCATGGATAGCAGAAGGGCAGGGCCTGGGGCTGCGGGGTGGGTGATGCTGGGGGTGCATGGCCCCTCTGGAGGCCCCATGTCCTCGTCTGTACAGCGAGGGGTGGAGGAGAGGCTCCCTGAAGAACATTCTGGAACTTGGGTCTTAGCTCCCTCCCTCCCCAGGGCAGCCCCTCTGCGGTTCGGGTGCTGACATCTGGGGGCACTTGTAGGTAACATGGAACAGTGGGACCAGAGCCTCACTCAGGAGATGGCCTGGGGACCCTGATGGAAGTACATGATGGCCCCGTGTCCCCGCCCATGCTCCCTTAGTTATGCCAGGAAACTCTCGTTAGAAAGCTCTCATTTGGGGCCGGGTGCAGTGGCTCACGCCTGTAAGCTCAACACTTTGGGAGGCTTTGGGAGGCTGAGGTAAGAGGATCGCTTGAAGCCAGGAGCTCGAGAAGGCTCTCCTTTGGCTCTCAGGGTTCGAGCACTGCTTCCACCCCGAGGAGCCGTGTGGACTAGGGCGAGTGGCTCTCTGGACTTCATTCTCCTCATCTGTACAATGGGGCCTTCCTGCATCCCAGACGACAGGGATGACAGGCACCAGGGCCTGTCACTACTGGGCATGGAGTTCTCTCTAGAAGGTACTAGGGGACCAGGTAGTCAGGGGAGGCCCAGGGCGAGCACAGGTGGGGACCTCCCCCCACCCAGGCAGGCAGCCCTGGCTGTGAGCCGGGAGTGAGGCCGTGGCTCCTGCACTGTGGGCTTCACTGGAACAAACACGAGTGCTCGGAGGGGCCAGCGGGGAGGGGACCCAGCTGGCTTCCAGATGCAGCCTCTCTTGCAGGGGGACCCAGGGGGGCTCATTACCAGCTCTGCCTTGGCCGCCCCGACCCTGGAAGCGCTGCCCGTCCCACGGGGCATCAAATATTCAGAGTCGAAGCTGGTGGTGCTGGTGAGGGCCAGCCCCTCCCGCTCCTGGGCTGCCCCTTGGGAGGTGGTGAGGGGGGCCGCCGGTGCCTGGCGGCCCTGGGAGCCCCCATCCCTCCCTCCCCTGGACACCCCCCTGATTATCTGTGCATCGTTATCAGGGTCCCTCTGCGGCCTCCTGGGCCTCTCTGCCTCCGTTCCTTCACCCACTCACCTGGCTGTCTCCTCCACTCCCGCCCGGGATTGGGGCAGCTGCCCAGGAAGGGGTGAGTAGATGGTAAAAGTGATGGCTCTCGGGTGAGAAACCTTCAAGCCCTGTGTAAACACACCGGAGGGGCTGACCCTGTCCCCAGCCCTGGCATGGAGGTGCTTGATGAAATCTGTGGGTGTGACCCAGCTCTTGACTTACCCCAAGGAGAACCAGGCCCAGAGTGGCAGGGGCTTTACCCAAGGCCACACAGCAGGTCAGAGGCAGACTGGGCCGGGTGCCCTGACCACCAGCCTGAGGTCCCCTCTCTCCTGACATCACAGTCCCCCTCGGTGTGGGCTGCGGCTTCTCCCACAAGGGCCCCTGGTCTCTGTCCAGAGAACCGAGCCTCCCCCCAGTGCACCCGGCCACTGCTGGGATGCCCCATGAGCTTTGAGAAGCTGAGTCGAGGCCAAGAGACAGCACGGGGTGTGGGTGCCATCGAGGGAAAATGGACATCGAGGACTGGGCAGCCACGAAGAAGGAAGGAGCCCCTGGAGGGCACAGGGCAGTGACGGTGGGTCTGGGGAGGCAGCAAGGGGAGCCATCCCCTTCCCTACATGGGGGGTTTCCATGATTAGATTCCAGACTGTGACCCCCCAGCCATGCCTCAGACACATTCGTTGTTTTTTAATCCACTCTGACAGCAAGTGAGACTGTTTTCTTGTCCCCATCATCCTCCTGAAAAGGAAATTGAGGCTCAGAGAGGTCATGCGACTTGTCAGAGGTCACACAGCCAGGGACAGAGCTGAGATCTGAAACCAGACTGGCTCTAGGGCCAGGTGTGGGTGATCTCACGCTGTCAAAGTATCAGCCAGTGATGTGGCCCCCTCCCCTCCCCCTGCCCACCTGCCCTCCAGACATCAGGACACCACCTGGTCAGGGGTGTGCTGGGAGCATGATGCCTGCCAGGTGAGGGATCTTGTCCAGGAGGGCCTGAAGTGCACCTTCTCAGCTGGACATGGTGGGACCTCTGTTTTTCCACTGCCCCCCCCACCACAAGGAACCAGTTCTTGCAAGCATCTGTAAAAGTCTGTTTGTTGGATCTTGGAAGTCATGTCTATGCAGGCAGGGTCTGTGGTGTCCTGGGCTCTCTGATGGACGCTGTCAAGACCTTTGGCCAAGCGATTGTTCACAGGGACCTTCAGAGCCGGCTGCTTTGTCTCTGAGTCTGGGGACCCTCCAAGCTGTTACACACATGTCTGTCCCCTCCTTGAAGCGGGGGCTGGTACCTGCCCGTTTCCTAATGAATTCCTCCAGACGTTTGGCTGTTCAGATCCTGGGTGTCTCTGGGGCCTGGAGGAACGTTTGGGAGTGAGCCTTGTTGTACGCTGATTCAGGACATGATCACCTGTCCCTGCCTGGCCAGGGAAGAGGAAGGACCTAGTCCTCGCTTGGTGGGTCTGTGAGGCGGGCTCCAGGGAGAACCTGCTTTCTCACCACATGCCCATCGGGGAGCCGTGAATGTTCTCCGGGCTGGCTTCATTCTGCCAGGAACTTGGAGATGGAGAGAGAACGTCCTCGTTGCATAAAAATTTAACCACCATGCGGAGGCGGCTGGGGCTACCTGGTTCTTTCCTCCCTCCTTCCTGGAGATATTTAGCCATCGCCCTTCTTGGGAGGAAGGAGGAAGGAGGGAAGAGGGTACCAGGAACAGTCAGAAGCCACTGATGGGGAGTGATTTGCTCTGTCTGGGGCGGGGGCCCTTCTGGACCCTCGCCTCAGTGACCAGCATTCTCTGAGCACTATTTATGGGCCAGGATTTCGAATATTTTTTATTTCATATAATGTATGCAGTGGCCCTGTGAGAAAAGGATTCCTTTCCCACTATCACAGGTGGGAAACTGATCTTCAGAGAGGTGAAGGGATATCCCTCCAGTTTCACAACTGGGGGCTGAGGGAGGTGGGACTTCAGCCTGGGTCTCCGTGGCACTGCAGCCTGGGCTGGAAGCACTGCAGCCTGGGCTGGGAGCACAATGCCGTGAGACTTTCTGCAGACGCAGCAGGTGCTGGGGGGCTCTGGGTGAAGGTTTGGAGCATACTGGCCTTACGACGTGGGGACTGAGACTTCCCTGGATCACGTGGGATGGAGCCTGTCTAGGGAGGAGCTGAATGGCCAGATTCTCACCTATGGGAACACAGTCCCTAAGTCTGCGCTTTGGGGGATGGGAGAGGCAGGGCGAGCAGGTCCAACCTGCAGCCGGCAGGCTGCACATGGCCCAGGACAGCTGATTGTGCGGCCCCACGTGATCTTTTTTGAGGTTCACATTCACACCTTATCCATGACATTGCTTTTTCGCAACACAGACATTTGTGAGCATCTGTTTTCAATAATGAAGCACACACAGAGCAAAATTTGAACAAACACTGATGATGAGCACCTTGAGAACTCAATGAGAATTTCAACCACTTCCATCGAACCTGGAATGCTTTGGTGAATCTGGGTCTTAAAGGACTGGTTGTGAGAGGGGTGGAAGAGGAGGGGGGAATGAGGCAGTGGCTCTGTTGTGGGGCTGGGAGGGTCTGAATACCATACTGTGGAGCTGACGGGATGGCTGCCATCGAGTTGCCACTCAGATCCTGCACCCCTAGCAGGCATTGCTAATCAATCCCAGAACCCCTTCTTGCTGTGCCAGGATGTGACCTTGGCATCTATCTATTCTTTCGGCAGTCACCACCAACTGACTGGCACTGACGTGTGAGTTGAAAGCTATTTGCTATGCCTGGGAGAGAACTGGACACTGGTCCTTCTTGAAGCCACTCATGCACCCTTACCCCCAGCTGGGAGTCTCTTTGGGCCCTTCCCATCCCCGTCACACAGTGGTTTGGCTTCCGTTGGCTGGCAAGCCACAGTCCTTCCTTCTCTGGGACCGGCCTTCTGGGGACCTGCATCCTGACCGCAGGCTGTGCCAGCTGCCGCTTGAGGTTTGGCTGGGCCTGGGACACGCCACCCTGCCCTGCCCACAGCAAGGAGACAGCACACCCAGCCCTGGCCAGTGTCTGACCACCCGGATGGGCGGGCCCCTCTGCGGGAGCAGAGCTGGGTAGCCCTACCTGGCCCACTCTCCACCTGCAAAAGCCGCAGCTGGTGCCAGGGACCACTGTCAAAGCCAGCCCCGAGATGCTTCTACTTTGGACAGAGTGGTGCCACACCATGGCGGGCCACTGCAAAATTCCAGACAAACACCACATGGTGCAGGCGAGCCCGTCTTGACCAAGCCCTTGTGTCTGGAGAGGCGAACCTGCAGGAAGCAGCCTCAGTTTCCAGATGACCTGGGACTGCAACCTGGCTCTGCCTTTTCCGGCTTGACCCCTGTCTGTATCTCAGTCATCCCATCTGAAAAAGCGTGATAATAATAGTTATTCCTCAGGAGACTGTTGCAAGCTTTAACTCAATGATCCTTCAGGGGGATGTGCCAGGTGTCAGTAAACACTAATTTTAATTATTGGAAGGAAGGAAGGGCAGAGGGAAGCACAGAAAGCTTGTGACCACGAAGGACCGGCCTGAGCACTTGCAGGAACACAAAGCCACACAACACGGCTGCCGTGCTGAAAGCTCGGTGCTTCCCTCCCACCAGTCAGGGAAGACAAGTGGCCCTGGGACCCTGCAGCCCCCAGGGATGTGGGGAGACTTGCATCTGGCCTCCCTGCTCCCCAGACATAGAACCCCGTGAATTCCCTGCTGGCTACTCTCTCCCGCAGGCTGAGATGGGAAATTAATCCCTCTTTAATCCTGTACTTAACGTACAGGGCTCCATTCCCCAGTGTGGCTGTGAAATGGATCTGCCACTCATTTGCTGTGTGCTGACCCTGGTTTCAGCTTCCCGATTGCCTCGAGACAGGGGAAACTAAGGCCTCATTTCTTCTCCGGCCTCGTTTACACCGTCTTTGGAGAAGAAAGTCCCGGGCTCTCTGCTCTGCTGGTTTGGGGAAGGAGGGCAGGGAGAGGCTTCCCGGCTGTCCCAGAGGCTATGGATTCCAGGTCTGTCTTCCCAGCCTCTCCAGGAAAGTCTCTCTGGAAAAGCCTCTCTGGGCTTTCCCGGTGTGAGGAGATCAGCGACCCCGTAATTTGCTTACTCCCAGTCTCTGTGTATTCGTCATGGGGTGACCAGCAGGCTGCCACCTTAGGAACTGGGCGGGAGGGGGCGACACCCACGTTTTAACATCACGTTTTCAGGTGAGGCTAGGACCGGAGTCCCTTCTTTCCAGAGGACAGAGTGGGTAAATCACAACCTAGCCCCACCCCTGCCTACCTTTCTAACCTGATTCCCAGCCACATCAAGCTATTTCCTGAACCTTCCAACCCATCCCCTCCACCTGGGCCTCCTCCCCCCCAGTGCTGCGAAAGGCCTGACCTCTCTGTGCCTCAGTCAAACAGAAATAATGACAGAGCCCGCCACGCTGAAAGTGAGAACTGTGACTCCCCTGAGCACTTAGAAACACGTCAGTCACAAGGGCTCAGCAAACACGAGCTGGGATGGTTATCGCCTGACTCATGGTCCCACCGCTGGTACACCTCCCCAGGCCCCCGCGGAAAGAAGGGGCCTCTCCTTGGGGGACTCCTTGGACCTGCCTGGAGCCCATGGAGCCACCATTCTGCTGTCTGCTCCAGAGCCGGAGAGTGAGTCCCTGCATCCATCTTCTCCCTCCTGGGCAGAGGAGGAACCATCACGGCCATGACCGCAGCGTGGGTGTCAGAGGATTAAATGAGCTCATGCTTATGAAGGGCTCAGCATCAGACACCACCCGGGGAAGCAGAGAACAGCTGTCATGAAGTTGTCAGGCAGCGAATGGCCACCAGCCATGCTCCATGACATCTGCCCGTCCCCAGAGAAACTCCCCGAAGGCAGACGTGGGTCTCAGATTTCCGAGGGACCCTCGGGTCTGCCTGTTGGGGGGGGAGTAGGGGACAGAGTCCTGAGCGTGGCATGTGAGGCTTCATGTCCCTGTGTTCCTGGAGGCCACTTCTGGGGCCCCATCTGAATGAGCTCAGCCCCAATCCCGGCCCCAATGGCCCTGCTTCCCCATGCCCCCGGCGGTGGTCACTGCCACGTCCCTCTCACCATTCCCATCACCCCGAGCGGTGTCACCATCCTATTGGTGCCAAGCCTCTATCCTAGAGTGTCACAGCTGAGAGAGACCTCGGAAACCATTTTCTCCCACCCCCAGACTCATGCCTGTGAAACCAAGGTCCAGAGAGGTGACCCAACTGGCCTGATATCACACAGCAAGTTGGAGGCCGCACTGGAAATGAATCCAATGTCTCTTGACTGCCATGACTGGGCTCTTTCTCACGCTGTGCTGCCTGTCACCGCTGCCCCAGAGTCACTGCCATTGTGCTGCAGAAGAGGGACACACATTTACTGAGCGCCTGCTATGTGATGGGCTACTATGTGTGTTAGCTCGGCGGTCACTCCCCACACGTCTGATTCCCCGTGTCACAGGTGGGAACTGAGGCTAGGAAAGGGGAAACCCCTTGACCGAGGTCACAGCAGCGCAGTGGCGATGCTGGAATTCAAGCCCAGTTCTCCCTGATTCTAAAGCCAGTGCTCTTTCCCGCCTCTCAAGGCCTCCCGTGCCAGGGCAGGGGCTGCGGCCCAGCGTCTTGGTTCCTCCTTCTGCTGCAGGCAGACCTGGAGGACCTGGGGACAGTCCAGGGATGATTGTGACAGGACTGAGAGGACCACCGGGCTGGATTTTCCTGCTGCCTGGGTGACCCAGCCCAGCCTGTCCACCCCGACAGGCGATCCCTCCCTGCCCCGCCTGCGCATAGGTGGTTGTCCTGGGCTGGGCCTGGGCAGCAGGACAGACCAGGGCCCGGCAGCTGCTGAACCTCAGGCAGGGGGTGCCGGGAATGGGCAGGAAGTGGTTTGTGGGGCACGAGGCCGGGCCCTGCTCTGAGGCTCAGACTGACTCACGGACAAAGATGGGGACACTTCCCCAGGGCAGTTAGAGCTCTGCCAGGCGAGGGGGAAGGGTGCAGACGGGAGGCCTCAGGAACTAGAGGGTGCCTAGGGGTCAGTGGCTTCACCACTGGCTGGGTAGGGGGAGGGCATATGGAGCGCTGAGTCTTCACAGAAGCAAGGAGGGAACCAGCACCGGCCAGGGTGCTGAGTGCTGGGCCTGCAGGGAGGGGCCGAGGAGCACAGAGTTCTTGGCCCCAGCCCCAGCATGGCTCTGACTCGCAGCATGGGCTTGGTCCGGGCCCTTTCCTTCTCAGGTCTCACCTTATCTCTAAAATGAGGCTTCTAGCTGCTCTAAAAATTAAGCAATGGCTCCCTGGCCCCACCCAATCAAAGGCGCCTACAAACCTCAAGGCAACAAAGTAACAGCACGGAAAACCACACAGGGAGTAACAACAGCCAGAGACAAGGGGGTCAGCTAGGCCTCTGTCTGACTGCTCTTGCTTTTTCCAACCTCCCCATGAGCCCATTTCACAGATTGGGAAGTGGAAATACTCACAGGAGCCCACAGATGGGTGCCCCCGCCTACATATTACAGACAAGGGACCCTTCCGGAAGTGAACGGAGGGTGCTGCCAGGGCCTGTCCCAGAGGCCTCGCCCCAACCCCTGGAGACATCGACCCCGTGCTGGCCTCAGGGTCATGCCAAATGGGTGAGAAATTTCTTTCCCTGATTGTTCTGGAAAAGAGAACCTCTGGACTTGCTGCACAGATCATCTGTTTCTTTTCTTTTCTTTTTTTGAAGTGCCTCTTACCAGCATCCATACATACGTCCTATCCACAGGCCCCTCCACCCCTGGCCTCCAGCGGAATCCCAGAAATCGAACGGGACATTAATTATAGAGCAAACAAGGAAGCTTGGGGGGCTCCAGGGAATACCTCCCAAGAGCAGGTGGGTGGCAGGGCTGAGTGCCCAGCTCTGGATTCCCCAGCTGCTGCCTCTGCCCGATCCACAGGGGCCCGTGTGTCCTGTTTTACTTGTAGAAGGTGTTGCCTTCCACAAAACAAATCCAATATACCTGACTGAGTTCAGATCTGTCTCCCATTTATCAAACAGTAAAACTGAGGCCTAGGGAAGGAAATGCCCGGCGGAAGGCCTCACAGCCGCTGGATGGCCGAGCTGGGATTGAAACTCAGGCGTCCTGTGGCTGGCTCTGCGCCCTCTAGAGCTCTGCTCAGACAGAAGGGAGGGCTTGGGGTCTGAGTGAATGCCACTAGCCTTGAGCTGGGACGGAGGCCCCTCCTGGCTGTCAGAAACTCCAAGCACGAGTTTCTGGACATTGGTGAGCAGGCTGGGCTGCTGGAGTCGTGAGAAGTTTTCCTTTTGGGAAAGTGGAGCCGTTCTGGCCGGAAGCAGCGGACCTTCCAGGTGAGGTGATGCCAGAAGTACATTTAGCAAGAGTGTCTGCATAGAGCTGGTGCTCAAAGCTGCTAACTGCAGCAGAAACGGCTGTGGTTGCCTGCATAGTCACCTTCTGACCGTCTGACTCACAGAGTAGTATCCAAGAGGGAAGAGTTGCATGAGGCCAGGAGGGAAGGCCAGAATTCTCTGCAGGCGGCTGGATGCTGGGGGGATGGCCCTGGGGAGTGGCCAGTCTCCCCGCCTCTCACAACCCAGGGTGAACGAACATGAGGGCATGCTGGTTTGGGGGTCAAAGATTCCCGGTTCCAGACCAGGGTTCTGGATCCCCTCTTGATGTGCCAGCAGCAATTCCCTCTGGGCCTTAGGTTCCTCCCCTGCACCACGGTGGAGTTGGCCAGATGGTGGTTCTCAGTCTTGGCTGCCCGGATACTCACCTGGGCAGTTCAAAGAACTCAGAGGCCCAGGCCTCACCCTGGCTCAAGGGAACCCTGCAGGTGTCACCTGAGCATCTGTAGTGCCAACTCTGGTGTCCAGAGGGGGGCGAGAGCCCCCAGTCTGGAAGGTTCTGGGGTCCCTGGTGGCTGGCACAGGGCAGAAGTACCCAGGCCTCAGGGAGGATGCTGGGTATGGGGCATAAGGGCTAAGGGGGTGTTGGAGAGTGAGGTGAGAGAGCCGACTTCAAGGGGTCTCTGCATAAGAGGACAGAGTGTCATCACACGGACCATCCGAATTAGAGAGGGGATGGTTCCACCTGTGGCTGCCTTAAAAAGGACTTCACAAGGGGCCCCAGGGTAACGTGTGTCATCGTTCTTTGTTGAGGTCTGACCATTAAGTTCGTGAACTTGCCACCGTGCGCTTATGTTGGCAGCACTGTATACAGATACCTTTATTGGAACACCACCCCTCCTCACCTGATCTGGCCCCAGTGGCTTTTTTGTTTACCCGAAGATAAAGGAGGTATTGAAAGGAAAATATGTGATGACATCCTGGACATCAAGGGTCATACAATGAAGACTCTGATGGTCATTCCAGAAAAAGAGTTCTAGAATTGCTTTGATGGGTGAACTAGGCATGGCTTCCCGAGGGGAGGACTTCCAAGGTGACTGCAGTGATATTCAGCCATGAGGGATGGAGCCACTTTCCTAGGATGAGTTTCCAAACTTAATTGTTGGGCCTAGCACAAGAGGAACTTCCCTGGTCAGCTGGGAGCTGCCTTAGCTGGGGTTCTCCATCCACAGCAGGCCACTTGGGGAACTGAAGCCCCTACCAGCCCGAAGGCCTTCTCCATCTCCTTCTGAGGAAGTTAGCTTAAATGCAGCAGGACTTGCCACCATGGGTTATTTCCCAGCAGTGGGACTGGGAGTCACTGAGTGTCGGGGGTGCTGGCATCTTAGTCCTACCTGAGTGTCAGGGGTGCTGGTGACTTAGTCCTACCTGAGTGTCAGGCATGTTGGCATCTCAGTCCTACCTGAGTGTTGGGGGTGTTGGCATCTTAGTCCCACCTGAGTGTTGTGGGCACTGGCATCTTAGGCCTCTGGGGGCAAGAGGGCTGAACCTCTTGAGGGCCAAGACCTCTCGCTCCCAAGGAGGGTGGGCTGGAGGTCCCTTCCTGCACTGGTACTCTGACCTGGGGGAAGGGGAGTGGCTTCTCAGGGAAGCTGACACTGCACCCCTCCCTAACCAGCTGGCTCTCCATGTCCCCCCACTTCAGCTTATTTCCCACATGTTGGTCAGAACAATCCTTAAGAAAGAGCAGGCATCCCTAGGCTGCTTTCCTGCCAAGGCCTGCAGTGGCTCTCATCTTCCCATCTGGGTCCCCGGCTCCATCTTGCACCTCTCTCCCCTCCTGGTTCTCCCTAAGTTGGCAAGCTGCAGGCTCCTCCTGCCACCCCTGGACCCCACTGCCCTTCTCTCCCGCCCCCCAGGGCATGGAGCTGAGGGCCCTCAGGGACACCTGGACTTCAGGTCGACAGCACACACATTTTAGTACAAGTGTGTCCCGAGTGGCATGTCGCTGTTCATCTGACATCCTGCTGTGGCTGTGTGTGTCTCTGGCTGGTCCGGCAGTCCTGTCTACTCCATCCCCTGACCCGGTGTTGCCCACATCAAAGGTCTTGGGCTTCTGGGCTCTTGGGAGAAGATGGAAAACTCTCTTTTATTTTTAAACACTTTTATTTATGGGGAGGGGACACAACAAACTCTGGAATTTATTTATAAAAAATTGTGTATTTATTCTCACATGTTTAAACTTTAGTCACTTTCAAAGTCCTTTCTGTCTGATGCAATACTCCTATCGAGATGCTTTTTTCCACTGCTCAAAACAGGTTTTTAACTTCCCGGTTTTATGCCTTTGAGGGCTTCTGCCGTTTTTTGTTTCACCTCTTCCACGTTGTGGGCCAAACATTTCCCTTGGAGGACTTTTCTCATCCCGAGAAACAAAAAAAGTCTCTTGGGGCAAGACTGGGTGAATAGGGAAGGTGGGGCTCGTGAGTCATGCCGGTCTTGGCCAAAAGCTGCTGAACACTTAGCGTGGTTTGGGCAGGGATTGTCATGGTGGAAGAACCAGTCACCTGTTGGCCACAACTCGGGGCGTTTCTGCCACAAATTGTGACACAGCCGCCTCAAAACTTCTAGAGGACAACTTTGGTTGATCCAAAGGAACAAATTCTGAGTGTACCACAAGGGGCCTGCCCTCCAAAAGGTAATTTTAAGATTTTGGGGGGTCCCCCTTTGTATTTTCAGTAAATTTATTTTATTTTGAGTAAACCCATTTGTTTGAAGTGAGGTGCCCCAGAGACCGACAGTGTTCCCGTCTCTTTCCTGCCCTTTAGTGACCCAGAGTGTAGGGTTTTGGGGAAAACTGGAAGGAACGGTATTTTAAGTCAGAAAATCCAGGTTCGAGTGTAGCATCTGTTGCTGACCCTGTGATGGGTCGCAGGGAGCTCCTGTCCCTGCTCTGGCCTCGGTTTATTCATCTGTGGACAGGGGCTGTGACCTCGTCTGCCTCCTAGGTGGTTGTGGATTCGTGATATGTGATCTAGGCCCACAATGGTCATGCCCCCGCCACGTGAAGGGCTTGGTTAGTGATGCCCATTGCTTGGGGGTCCAGAGACACATGGCCAGAGGGCAGGGAAGTACCATTGGATATATGGCATCTATCAGCTCTGTGCTGGTCAGAGCCTGAGGCAAGGGAGCGCTGAGACTCCACCTCCCGGGCCTGCTTGGACCGCCATGCAGTTCAAGGTCATGGTTACCAGGGGTCAGGCTTGTATACTCGCGGCTGAGATGAGCCTTGGCTGTGAGCCAGGGTGGGTGAGAATGGGCGGCGGGGCGTGGCGGGTCTGTGACCTGTGGTTGGAAGTCCACCTTGCTCTCTCTCCTGTGTACTTCTTGCTTGGTTCCTTTTGGGGGCTCACATCTCATTGGCCCTTCACTGGAGGACCCCTGAAGGAAGCTGGGTGGGGGCTGGGGTCTGGAGGAGGCTACAAGGATTTTGGGAGTGTGTGACCTCCGTTCCAGGCCGGACTCCTGCTGGTGTCCTTGCAGGGCTAGTGCGCCCTCAAGCCTGGGTTTCTTCTTCAGTGGAATGAGGTAATCATGCCTCCCTTGAGGAACGGGCAGGGCCTGGGGAACAGAAGTCGATGGGGGTGACGGCTCTAGGCCAACCTTGCCGGAAACAGTTTATGAAAGGAATGGTGAAACGAGACAGAAACACGGAGGAGGACACGGTGCAGATGTTGCTACGAGGCACCACAGAACCCCTTTCTAAACTGCGGGGAGGGGCAGCCCAGAGAGGGGGTTCACTGGCTTGAACTGGTGGGACAAGCTCCGGGTTCCCTGGGCAGAAGCCAGAGCTGGGTGTTGGAATGGACAGGAGATCAGGAACCACATGCAGGGGGACCCACGGGACCTAGACCACAGCATGCAGCCCATGGACACGCAAGGGTGCCCAAGGGACCCAGGCCACGGCACACAGGCTGCTGACACACAGGGGTGCCCATGGGACCGAGGCTGCTGCACACAGGCCCTGGAGTCCCTAGAATTCAGATCCAAGTCAGTGTGTGTCCCAGGCGCCTGCCCTGGCTGGGGGGGCCTTCTTTGGAGGCAGACGCAGGTGCCTCCCAAGCAGAGTAGGGAGTAGCAGGTGTCTCCGATCTTCAGGGCAGGGCCCAGACTGAGCACTGGAGAAGCCTGTGTTCCTGCTCATGGCCTACTCCAGGAACCCCACACGCTCATGTCTATACAGCCCAGGGAGAAGGATGGGTCACCCTGGAGTCGCCGGGACAGCCGGGCCTGCCACAGTGTGGCTGGGGTGCTTCGGGAAGCCTGAGGGTTCTCGGTTGGGCCCCATCTCAGGGTCGGTCCTGACGGCCCTGAGGGTGGCTCCCGGCTCCTGGCTGGTGGCTGCGGTTTCCCCATCGGTAGAAATGACTCTCTGCCCACAATCGCATCAGTCCCCTCCACAGCCTCATGTTGACTCATGTTGGAAGTCGCGGTTGTGGATGGTGTCCTGGGCACTGGCGAGGGGGCCGGCCGGGTCAGCCAGGATGGGAGGGATGACCAGGCTTTGACTTGGACTTGCCAGGAGAGGGCTGCCGTGGTGGGGGAGGTAGGTGTGAGATGACACTGAACTCATTGCACTGGGAACTGAAGTGAGTGTCCAGTGTACTGAACTGAGACCAAACCAGAGGCGCAACCTACTTTGGTCTACCACCTCCACTGAGAGAAAGAAATGGAGAACATGTCGGCCCATCCTCCAACATGTGGCGTGGTGGGGGAGACTGGGGAGGCGGTTGGCGGGGCTCCCTCCTACTCTCCACTTTGAGATCCTTGCTGGTTTCCCTGGCTGATGCGTGATGGCCGCGGGTTGAGGACTTCCAAGCCTGAGGCAAATGTCTTTCCTCTCTCTATGTCACAGACTCAGCCTTGTGGCTGCTGTGGAGTTAGGACTCTTTCCAGATGGAGGCCAAGGCAGGCATCCTTGTCCCTGCGCTAGGCAGTGGGAACGATCGTGCCTGGTTTCGCTAAAGAGGATGAGGCCTGAGGGCACTTTGCCTCACCCAAAGTATCAGAATCACAGGACCTATCAGCACTTGCCAGCTGAGCAAGGTGGGATTGGGTGGCCAGTATCTTCGTGTGTGTGTGTGTGTGTGTGTGTGTGTGTGTGTGTGTGTGTGTGTGTGTGTGTGTGTGTGTATATGTCGCGGTCTTGCTCTGTTGCCGAGGCTGGAGTGCAGTGGCATGATCACGGCTCACTACAGCCCCAACCTGCTGGTCTCAGACATCCTTCCACCTCAGAAGGGACTATGGAGTGCACCAGGCACAGCTAATGTTTTGATTTTTCTGTAGAGACGAGGTCTCACTATGTTGCCCAGGCTATTCTTGAACTCTTGGTCTCCCAAAGTACTGAGATTACAGATATGAGCCACCACGCCTGGCCATCTTTTTCTTTTTAATGTTCCATGTCTCTATTTTTTCTTTTTAATTTTGTTTTTATTGACGCATCATAATTGTACCTAGGTATAGGGTATAGTGTGATGTTTCCACACATGTGCAATGTGTAATGATCAAATAGGATAATTAGCATATCCATCACTTCAAACATTGACCGTTTCTTTCTAGTGAGGATGTTCAAATCCTCTCTTCCAGCTGTCTTGAAATATATACAGTATTGTTAAGCACAGTCACCCCACCGTGTAATGGAACACCAGAATGTATTTCTCCTGTCTCACTGTAACCTTGCACCTGTCGGACAGCCTCTGCTGAGAAACCACCATTCTGTTCTCTGCTTCTGTGAGGTTAACTTTTTAGGATTCCACGTGAGTGAGATTTTGTGGCATTGACCTTCCTGGGGCTGGTTTATTTCACTGAACACAACGTCTTCCGGGTTCATTCATCTTGCTGAAAATGACAGAATTTCATTCTTTTTAAATGAATAAAGAGTGTCCCATTGTGTATATATGAAGGAGGACTCCCCAAAACCCACAATTTATTTATGCTAAATTGTGTGTTTATTCTTACATGTTTAAACCTCGGTCACCTTCAAAGCACTCTCCGTTGGATGCAACACACCTATTGAGACGCTTTTCCCACGGCTCATAACAGTTTTTAGACTCAACCATTTGGATGCCTTTTAGTGCTTCTGCTGCTTTTTGTTTCACTTCTTCCATATTGGCACTTTCCCTTTAGGACCTTTTTCATCTGGGGAAACAAACAAACAAATGAACAAACAAACAAACAAACAAAAACACTCGCTGTTTACAAGATCAGGTGAATAGTGATGTGAAAAACTGCTGGACGCTCAGTGCGGTGTGGGCAGGTGCATTGTTGTGGTGGAAGAATCAGTCACCTGTTTGCCGCCACTGGGGATGTTTCTTCTGCAAATTGTGACACAACCATCTCAAAGCTTCCGTATAAAAACTTGGTTTGACTGATCTGGAGGAACGAATTCCAAGTGTACTATAATGTCCAATCCTCCAAAAGATAATTCCATTTTTTTCGTGGAGGGGGTCCCCCTTGTAGGCCCCACTTTCTGTTTATTCATCAGTTGTTGGACATGTGGGTTGATTCCATATCTCCCTCTATAGGGGAACAAGCTTGTGCACTGGCTCAAAGTGGCCCAGCGAAGGGTCTGGGATGAGGATTGGGGTTGCAGCCTCACCCACCTGAGAACTGAACTAGGCAATCTAACATCCATGCAGAGGCACCACTGCAACACAGCATCACAGAACACTGGCCAACATGGAAGCTGTGTCCTGGAGTGTCCCCACACCACTCCCCCAGACCTGTGGTGGATTTGCCTGAGTGACAACTAAACTTGGGTAAGCCACTAAACCCTGGGGGCCTGTTTGTTCCTGCAGCATAACCTACCTGCCCTGACTACACAAATGCCAAACTGTGGAGACTGGCCTGGATTCAGAAGGCCGTGGGAAGCCATCAAAGTCTTGGGGAAAAAGGCCAGTGCCTGGATTCAGCACTTGGGTTAAGAAGCTGGCCTTTCTTCCATAGATTGTAAGCTTTATGTGGGTATCAAGAGGTTGGGTTTGTTTTCTCACCACGTGTACCTGGGGCCTGGAACAGTTACCTGTTCCATGACAGGAGCTCATAAAAATTTGTTGGATGGGCATGGTGGCTTTTGCCTGTAATCTCAGCACTGTGGGAGACCAAGGAGGGAGGACTGCTTGAGGCCAGGAGTTGTAGACCAGCCAGGGCAACATAGTGATACCTTTGCCTTTACAAAAAAAAAAAAAAATTAGCCAGGCATAGTAGTGCACATCTATAGACCCAGCTACTTGGGAAGCTGAGGCAGGGGGATCACTTGAACCCTGGAGTGCGAGGCTACAGTGAGCTATGTTTGCGCCACTGCACTCCAGCCTGGACAACAGAGTGAGACCCCAACTCAAAAAAGAAAGAAAGAAAATATTGTTTCTCCCTGCCTTCTGCCTTGTGTTTCCTTCTTGTCCATTGTATGCCTCCCCCATCCTTCCTTATTTAATCCCTCCAGCCTTAATTTCCTCCGTGAGTATTTGTGAAGTGCCTCTAGGTGTACCCTATGCCCCTGGTGCTATGTTGCGCATGTGTTATGTTACTTCTGTGCCAATTGTGGAAGAGAAATGCGCCCCTCGCTGGACAACGGAGGTATGTGGGGCCTGGCGTCTTGGATCTTTCCCTCTTGTCCATGTCCTTTCTTTATCCATGGCTGCGTTGTTCCTTTATTCACATTCCTTTATTCATGTTCACATCGTTCCTTTACTTGCATTTGTCTTTTCTTTACCCACATTCATGTCCTTTATCTACATTCATATTGTTCCCTTATCCACGTTCGTTTTCTTTCTTCCTTTCTTCCTTTCACTGAAGTCTCACTCCGTTGCCCAGGCTGGGGTGCAGTGGCACACTCTTAGCCACCCCAGCGTCGATCCACTGGGCTTCAGTGAGGCTTCTGCCTCAGTCTTCCAAGTAGCCAGAACTGTAGGCACGTGCTACCATGCCCAGCTAATTTTTTGATTTTTGATTGTAGAGACGATGTCTCACCAAGTTGCCAGGGCTGGTCTTGAGCCTGCGTGCTCAAGCAATCCACTCGCCTCGGCCTCCCAAAGTGCTGGCATGACAGGCTGAGCCACTGAGCCCGGCCCATTTATTTATCCATGTTTGTGTCTTTCTTTACCTGCATTTGTGTCGTTCCTTTGTCCGTGTTCACATCCTTTCTTTATCCTTGTCTGTGTCCTTCCTTGGTCTGTGTTTGCGTCATTCCTTTATCTGCATTTGTGTCCTTTCTTTAGCCATGTTCCATGTTCTTTATTCGAATCAATGTCCTTTCTTTATTCGGGTTTGTGCCTTTATCTGCGTTTGCATCCTTCCTTTATCTGCCTTCAGGTCCTTTTATGATCTGCTTTCATGTCATTCTTTTATTTGCAACCTTTCTTTGGCTGCATCTGCATGGTTCCTTTATTGTGTTCACATCCTTTATCTGCATACGTGTCCTTTCTTTATCCATTTTCGGGTCCTTTCTTTATCTGTGTTCAACTTGTTCCTTTATTCATGTTTGTGTCATTCCTTTATCCACCTCTAAGTCCTTTCTTTATCTGCGTTCATATCATTCCTTTATCTGTATCCACATCCTTTCTTTATCTGCGTTTGCATTTTTCCTTTATCTGCCTTCACATCTTTTTTTATCTGCGTTTACCTCATTTGTTTATTTACGTTCTTGTCCTTTCTTTATCAGCGTCCATGACCTTCCCTTGTCTGCATTTGCATCATTTCTTTATTCGTGTTCCTGTCGTTCCTTTATCCAGGTGAGTGTTATTTCTTTATTCGCGTCCATGACTTTTCTTTACCTGCATTCGCATCGTTTTTTTATCCTCATCAATGTTGTTTCCTTACTTGCATCCACATTTTTCTTTATTCATGTTCGCATCCTTCCTTTATTTGCATCCACCTTCTTTCTTTATACATATCTGTGTCCTTTCTTTATTTGTACCTGTGTTCTTTTTTAAATTCACATCTGCATCCTTTTGTCATTCACGTCTGCATCCTTTCTCTATTTGTGTCCACGTCCTTTCTTTATTTGTGCCCATGTTCTCGTTCTGTTTGTGTCTGCATCTTTTCTCTATCCGCATCGACGTCCTTTCTTTATTCGAGTCCATATTCTTTCTTATTTGTATCTGTTTCCTTTATTCAAGTTCGCGTCCTTTCTCTTCGCATCTGCATCCTTTCTCTACTCGCAGCCGCATCCTTTCTTTATTTGCATCCTTGTTGTTTCTTTATTCGTGGCTGTTTCCTTTCTTAGTTTGTGCCTGTGTTCCTTCTCTATTCGCGTGTTTCCCTTCTCTGTGTGCATCTGCCTTCTTCTGCATCCTTGCTCTATTCGCATCCGTGTCCTTTCTATTTTCACGTCCGCGTACTTTCTCTTTTCGCGTCCGCATCCTTTCTCTATTCACATCTGCATCCTTTCTCTATTTGCGTCTGCATCCTTTCTTTGTTTGCACCTGTCTCCCTTTTCAAGTCACATCTGCATCCTTTCTCCATTCACATCTGTGTCCTTTCTCTATTCGCTTCTGCTTCCTGTCTTTATTCGCGTCCTTTCTCTTTTCGTGTCCGAGTCCTTTCTCTATTCATGTCCGCATTCTTTCTCTGTTCACATCTGTGTCCTTTCTTTATTCGCATCTGTGTCCTTTCTTTATCCATGTCCTTGTTCTTTCTTTATTCATGCCCGTGTTCTTTCTCTCTTTGTATCTGTTTCCCTTCTCTATTCGCATCCACATCCTTTCTCTATTCGCGTCAGCATCTTTTCTTTATTCACATCTGTGTCCTTTCTTTATTCGTATCCGTGTCCTTTCTTTATTCACGTCCTTTCTCTTTTCGCATCCGCGTCCTTTCTCTATTCATGTCCGCATTCTTTCTCTGTTCGCATCTGTGTCCTTTCTTTATCCACGTCCTCGTTCTTTCTTTATTCGTGTCTGTTTCCTTTCTTTATTCATGTCCGTGTTCTTTCTCTATTTGCATCCGCATCCTTTCTCTTCGCATCCGCGTCCTTTCTCTATTCGCATCCGCATCCTGTCTCTATTCACATCCGTGTCCTTTGTCTATTCGCATCTATGTCCTTTCTCTTTTAGCGTCCGCGTCCTTTCTCTATTCACATTCGCGCCCTTTCTCTATTCGGGTCTGCGTCCTTTTTCTATTTGCATCCTGTTCTTTCTCTGTTTGCGTCCATGTCCTTTCTCTTCACATCTGCATCCTTTCTCTATTCACATCTGTGTCCTTTCTTTATTCGCATCTGTCCTTTTTTTCACATCCATGTTCTTTCTTTCTTTCTTTTTTTTTTTTTTGAGTTGGAGTCTCATTCTGTCACCCAGACTGGAGTGCAGTGGCCGCTCCCGGTCACCGCAGCCTCGACCTGCTGGGCTCTGGCGATCCTTCCGCCTCAGTCTTCCAAATAGCTGGAACTACAGGCGTGTGCTACCACGCCCGGCTGATTTTTTGATTTATTATAGAGATGAGGTCTCACCAAGTTGCCCAGGCAGGTCTCGAACCCGCGGGCTCAGGCAATCCACTCACTTCAGCCTCCCAAAGGCGCGGGATTACAGGCTGAGCCACCGAGCCCGGCTCATGTTCTTTCTTTCTTTGTATCTGCATCCTTTTTTCGTTCGCATCCACATTCTTTCTTTATTCACATCTGTCTTTTATTTGCGTTCGTATTTTCTTCATTCACATCCACGTCCTTTCTTTATTTATGCCCACGTCCTTTCTTCAGCCATGTTTACATCCTTTCTTAACTTGCGTTCACATCCTCTCTTTATTCTTTTCCTTTTTGTGGTGTATCTTAGGGGATGCCCCTAGGCAGTGCTGGGAAGATGCAGGGGATGCCTCTAAACAGGAAAAGGCATGGTTCTGCCTCTAGGGACCTCACATTGCTTGTCATGGCAGTGCGGATGCCATCCAGTGTGGCAACCTGACAGAAATACGTACAGAGTGCCACCGGCACATGAACAGCTCTCACGTCGGTGCTTGGGTAGGGTCTCCAGGAGGATGAGGTCAGGATCAGGGTGGGTAGCAGAGTGGGATGGGAGAACCATGTGTGCAAGGGCAAAGAGGGGTAAGAGAAGTTTGTCTCATTAGGGAACAATGACCAATTCAACATGACTGGAATAGAAAATAAGTGAGGAAGACCCCTGGGAAGAGGTGGGAGACAGATAAGGCCTACATCATGACATTAACAGACACTTAAGAATCCAAAGACAGCAAAAGCATCTTCTCTTGAAAGCCAGCTGTGATGGATTGGTGGTAGCTGCTTGGAACACCTAGTTAAGAAAGATTCCGAAGCCTCATTGGACCTTAGGAAAGAGTGCTGTGATCAGTGGGCGATGTCGTCTCCAGGTCTGGGAGCTGGGAGTGACAGCCACATGCCATGCATCTTCCAGCTTTGCTTCAGGATCCACAGAGCCACTGAAAGATTGGAAGCAGTGGGATTGTGGGGCTGGGACTACCGGTTAGAGAGATCATTCATTCATCAACCAATGTCATAGGGGAAAAAAGTAGAAGAGACAGGGCTGGAACTCAGGCCAGTCTGATGACAAATCTTGTGTTCTTGAAGCTTCACTGCCTTCCAGAAGTGCCTTTCTTGGGCAGACAAAGCATATTTCAACGTGGAAGTCATAGTCAGACCCATCAAGGACCTCCCTTCCTATGGCCTCTTCCCTTCATCTCTCTCTCAACTTATCAGCCCATCGTCCCCGTGTACATCCTCCTATGTCATCCCTGGGCCATCTCGGCTGTGCCCAGCTCAAACAGGAGTTCTCAGCTAGAGGGGTGTGCTCACCAGTGTGCCATGGACCCATCTCCCTTGAGGTTGAAACTCACTCTATGGGTAAGGCATATTTGTTTATTTGCAACTATTAGGGGATGTCTGCAGACAGAATATTTCCCTGGATGGAGTACTGTCTCAGAATAGCAAGGTCACATCAGAGAAGGTGGCAAGGAGGCTCTGCTCATTATAGCTGCTGGGACTCAGGATGAGAAAGCCACCACCTTGACCCCACACCTGGAGGAAAACAGAGCTTGTGGGGGCCTGGAGGTGACTTCCATTTGCTACTCATAGCTCTCAGGCCAAAGCTATCACGTGGCCCCAGCAGGGAGAGGGAACTGGACAGTGCATGTCTACCAGGTCCCTGGAGGGTGAGGGGCCAGGATGGGGTGAGAAGCCCTGTAGGCACCACAGTGTACCTAGTGTCCAGCACAGAGAAGGGGGTGAATCGGTTTCTGGTGAAGATGGTTTCCAGCCCAAGCAGCTTTCTAAATGGCCCCTGCTAAGGCATCCATGACCTCCAAATTGCTACACTGGTGACGCCTTCAGCCCTCAGGTCCCTCGACTTGGCATTTGACACTGCATTTTTCTTCTTTACTTTTTTGTGCTTTTATTTATTTATTTATTTATTTTTGAGTTGGAGTCTCACTCTGTCACCCAGACTGGCGTGTAGTGGCCGCTCCCGTCCACCGCAGCCTCGACCTGCTGGGCTCCGGCGATCCTTCCACCTCAGCCTTCCGAGTAGCCGGAATCACAGGTGCACGCTACCACACCTGGCTAATTTTTTGATTTATTGTAGAGATGAGGTCTTGCCAAGTTGTCCGAGCGGGTCTCGAACCCACGGGCTCAGGCAATTCACTCACCTCAGCCTCCCAAAGGTGCGGGATTACAGGTTGAGCCACCGAGCCCGGCTTATTTATTTTTATTAGAGTTGTGGGGTAACGTGAGGATTTGCTATATGAGTAAATAACATGCAGATGAGGTTTGGGCTTCTGGTGAGCCCTCTCTGCCCCTGGTAGTGGACATGGCACCCACTGGGCAGTTGTGTGCCCCCATTCCCTCTTCCTCTCCCTGCTAACGGTGTTCAGTGTCTGCAGTTCCACCTTTGAGTTCGCATGCCCCATGTTCAGATCCTGCTTACGAACGAGAGCCTGTGGGATTCCGTTTTTTGTTTCTGTGATGGCACTCTCCTTCTGAATGCACATCTCTTGGCTGGAGGACAGAGCATTTGACTGGTTTCTGTCCAGTCTCACGAGTCACTGCTTCCCTGGTCCCTCGTAACCTCCTCTCTCCTCTGCTTGGCCTTGGGTTTGGAGATGCTCAGAGCGTGACCTTCTTTCCTCAGTGGATCTCGACCCCCTCAGCCTTGAACTGTCCCCTTAATGTGGTTGACACACCTTCTGAGCTTCAAGTCCACACGTTTCACTGTCTTCTTGAGGCTTGGAAGTGGACAGACTGATCCTCTGATACGGTCTGTGTCCAGGACGGGAGTCAGGCAGGATGAACTGGGGGCCAGTCTCTTTGGTCTGTGGGGCCTGTCCTTCCCCTCTGGCTGCATGTCTACACGGAGGCTATTTCTGTCTCTCTTAGACAGCACGGGGTGGGACAAAGCAGAAGTGGGAGAAAGGCCCCAACTGGGGGAAAGCCAGACCTTTTTGTGGTCACCTTCCTGTCCTCCTGAGCCTGGGGTGGGGAGGTCCCCACAGAATTGGCTCAGGGTAGCCTCAGTTCCAGTGGGTCAGGGGTGAGTCAGTCATTTCCCCGTGGTCTGGGGCGTCATCGGGAGTCATGACTGTCATTTCTTCCTTTGTGGCTTTGAGGTCTGCCTGTAGGGTGAGGGTTCCTGAGCCCCCTAGAGCTACAGTGGACAAACTTCAGCCTGCTGGAACCCAGGAATGCAGGAGGGCCTCCGGAGGGCCCATGGGGTGGCCAAAAGGAAGAGGAAGTGGAGGTGGAGGGGAAGCAGGCCTCCCAGTGGCCTGGCAGGTCACGGGGCTCAGATGAGGCCGTGGGGCAGGGGCTTCTTAGAGAGAGTGGGCAAGAGGGAGGGGTGAAAAGATGGACTGTGAGGGCACCCAGAGACCAGCAGGGGTGAGCTGGCACCAGCCCTGGCTTGAGGTGGAAGTCTGGTGGCAGTGGGCTCCCTGGAGGGGGCGGTGTGGGCTTGGAGGATGCAGGATGCCAGAGACACCCTTACCTCTCTCTCCACTTTCTCACCTCCCTCTGGGGGCTGGAGCCCCTAGAAGCCAGCAGACAAAGGGGCTGAGGAGGGGCCATCCAGAGAGCTCCATGTCAGGGGGAGCTCGCTTCCCTCCCTCTCTCCCTTTTCCCCTCCCTTTTCTCTCTCCCTCCCTCTCGCTTTCCTTCCCTTCCTCACCTCTCTCTCTCTAGCTTGAGCTCTCCCTCCATATCTCTTCCTCTCCCCCCATTGTCTCTCCCTCTCCCCCTTCCCTCTCTCCCTCCTTTCTCTCAGTGTCTCTCTCTTTCTCTCCCTCTCTCTCCAGTCCAGCCCGCTCAGTCGGGCCTCCGTGTGGGGTGATAGCTGGTCAGTCCCCTCCTGGTTCTCTCCAGTTCCTCTCTGTCCCCGTATCCCCTGCCCAAGCTGTCTCCCCCTCCTGCATGAGGGCCTGTGTCTGGCCGGGCAGGCCTGGAAGCCATCTTGAACATGACCTCCTGGCCCTGAGACACCCCCAGGGCTTAGTCCCCTCAGGCGGGCAGCCAGGAAGTGAAACTACTACCTGTTCAGGGCCTGGTGGGAGGCCCTGGGCCTGCTCCTTCCCGGAGGCTGGGACCGCGGCCCCACCATGAAGGCATTTCACAGGGCCTGGAGGCACTTGCGATGTTTCCTGAGTGGCGGGTTTCCTGGTGTGCATTTGGAGAGGAGGCAGCTGCCCGCCAGGCCCACTGATGCATGAATCCAGCTGAGCCCCCCACCGCCATGCTCTGAGAAGCCACTTTGTCACAGTCACTGGAGGTAGCAGGTGCCGGAGGGGGACTCTGCCCAGGGGCGCCGCCTCACTGAGTCCTGACCACAGGTCATCTTCCCAAGAGATGCCCCAGGAGGGTGGGGAATAGGAAGCCTGAGTCATGAGCAGCCTGCCATTGGGACCTGCTCCCCAGGAGACCTCCAGGCTTAAGCCCCAGGACGTCCCCCTGGGCTGTCAAAAGTGAGATCTGGGCAGGGAGGCTGGTTTCCATGAGTCAGTGTCGGCAGGGCTGCCGGGCACCGCAGGGCACCTGGCGAGACAGAGCCTTGCATAGCTCCTCTCTCCACCGCCCCTCCTCTTCCTTCTCCCCCTCCTCCTTCCCCTCCTCCTCTCCTCCCTCTCCCTCTTCCTCCCTGCCCTCCTCCCCCCTCCTTCCTTTCTCTCATCTCTCCCAGTCCCCCATGACCCAGGAGGCACATAGGAGCCAGTCTTGGCTTCAACTGCTCCTTCCCATGTGGCAATCAGGGAGCTACTGAGCTCCTCTGAGCCTCCTGCAAAATGGGGATCCGAAATCATGGTGAGACTGGGATGCTCTGAGGACGGGGTGGTCAAAAGCCCCAGGGATCCCCAGACAGTGCCCTTCCCCGAGTTCCTCAAGTGTTCCCCAGGGCTGTTCACAGCCCAGAGAGGAGTGGCCGAGTGACATGTCGAGTCAGAGCCTTGGTGCCTGCATGGGGAAGGGCTCTGGGAATCTCACGTGCTCAGCTTGGGTACACACACTCAGCTCAGATACACACACCCAGGTACACGTGCTCAGCTCAGGTACACGCATTCAGTTCGTGTGCACACCCTCAGGTACACACGCTCATCTCGGGTGCACACACTCAGTTCTTTTATCTTTCCTCTCTGGCAAGACTGTCTTGGGATGGGCCTTCCCCTCCCCTCCCTACTCCCCTCCGTGGTTCCTGAATGTACCAGTGCTGAGCGCGTGTACCAGAGTTGCACATGTGTACCCAAACTGAGTGTGTGTGCCTGAACGTGTATACCAGAGCTGAACTCATGTACCTGAGCTGGGTGCCTGTACCTGAGCTGAGTGCACGTACCCAAGCCCTTCCTGGGGCAGGAGAGGTGCTCATGTGGGGCTGGAGCACAGGCCAGAGAGCTACAAGGATTGAGGCCCATTTTTTTACTGTGAGCCATGGCCTCATCACTCTGCTCTTTGAGCATCACTCCTGCATCCGTAAGATGCTGCTCCAGTCGTGCAATCACATAGTTAGCTGATAGCCCCTTGGGACTCCAGGGGAGGGGGAGCCGGCCCAGACTTAGACATGAGCCCCTGGTGTCCCTAGTTGCTTAGCAGCTCCCCACCCACCCTGCCCCTCTGGCCTATTGTCCACAAACCATGGGGGGAGGTTCCTTTTCAACCCTCAGTTTTGAGTTTGCCATTGCCTAGACCCCATCAGTGCTGCCTCCTGCTGTTAGGATTCCACCCTTCCCCACCCATCGCTTCCTTGGCCTTCAAGGCCTGGGCTGGATTCTCTACCCACATGGCCCCCTGCCAGCTCCCCACACCACCCTCCTGACCTCAGGGCCTTTGCTCCTGCAGTGCCCCCAGCCAGGAGCCCTGTCCCCACTTCATTCCCATCATTCCACGCATGTCTAACTGCTAGACCAGGCCCAGGTCCCCTGTCCTATGCTGTGACCACTCTGTCCTCACCCTCAAGGGCATCAACCAGAACCGCAATGAAAGGATGATTGTCTACCTCATCCTTGACTCTTTGCCCCCAACCTTAAATGTCACCCTCTTACTCACCCTGGGCCCAAGTGCGTTCCTTGGTGCACTCAAAACATGAGATATTTACAGAAAGATGAGTCTGGGGCTGAGATGCGTTTGGGAGGACAAGTCTTGGAGTCAGACGGATCTGGGTTTCAGCCCCAACCCTGCTGCTTCCTGAGCATGTGAACCGACCACGAGTCTTAACCTCAGAAACCTTCATTTCCTCCTCTGTACATAGAGGATGAAGCCATTTCCCTCTTTAAGCTCTTGAAAGATTGAAGCCAGCCACGCCTAGGGGCACGCCCTGGTCCACATTATGTGGTCAGTTAATATCAGCTCAAGGAACACCTCCTTCCTGCATGGGGCCCCCCACTCAGAACCCGGCACGCAGCAGACACCTCACTCAAGCCTGCTTGGTGGAAATTTGAACTTGCCAGGGATGAGGTCGCTGCGATCCTCCGCCCCCACCTGCCTCCTTTGGCTGCCTGTGGGAACAGAACAGCCTGAGGTGGGGGAAGGCCTGCGGTTTCGCTTTCACAGTTTTCAAACAAGAAAGCACAAAGAGAAAACAGAAACCGCCCAGCAAGCAGCAGGGGCCCATTTTGTCGGCAGGCTTGACGCATCCTGCTTGGCGATCCCTGCGGGTCTGGCTTATTTATTTATTCTCGAAGTCCCTGACTCATGGGGCAGTCACTTGGGGGTGAGACACAGCCTGCAAGCAGGCGAGTAGCCACTGAGCCCTGTGCCATGCCAGCACCCGGTGCACGACTCCGGAAAGCCTCTCGTTTTCTGGCCAGCACGCACCGACGGGGGTTGCGGCTCCTCCACTGCTCTCCAGGATTGAGTGCCAAGCGCGTCTGAGATCCTTCAGCCGTGGCCTCACCGCGGCTGCGCCCGCCAACGCATGTTTGCTGTGATTACGCAGCGTCCAAAGGAGACTCACAAAAGACCTGTTGATCTTGGAGGGCTCCAGTCCCGGTGAGGCCAGGGCTGACCTGGGCTCCTGGCAAAGCGCGTGGGCAGGCCGGCCGGCCTGCTGAGGACGTGACCGGCTGGAGCAAGCGTTGAACCCAGGCCATCGCAACCAGAGCCGGCTGGCCTGGCCCACCTCCAGCTGACTCGAGAGCCGGCTTGCTTTGGAGAATCACCCGAGGAGAACAGAACGAGGAACTGGAGCTCCTATAAAAAGAAGCGCACTCCTTCCTGCAGCCAACAGTGCAGGAATGATAATCATCTCTAAACTGGCCACCCCTCCCTCCCTCCCTCCCTCCCTCCCCCTCTCCCTCCCTCCCTTCCTCCCACTCACTAAACATGCTCATTGCCTCTGTCTTGTCTTTGCAAGGAAACATCTTGGCTTCCAAGAGGCCTTTCCACTGTGTCTGGAGAACCGCGGCCCATCCAAGCCTGGCTTTCCACTTTCCCCAGCCAGGCCGTGCTGGCCGTGCAAAGGTCGGCCAGAGTGTGTTGGGGGAGGACGTGCTGGGGGGGAGCCTACTTGGAGCTGGGAACCCTGGCGGCAGCTCAGGTGCCTCGCTTGTGTTCTCTGTGAGGTGGAAAGAACAGTGACTCTCCTGGGGGCTCGGTTTTGCCATCTGTTATTTGAGGGCAGGTGAGTGAGCACTGTGGTTTCTAACTCCACTCCTTTTTAATTTCTTAAAGTCAGGGCAACACTTCTTTCCAGGGGACTTTGGCATGGAGCCTCCTCAGTGCTTGGTGGAAGAGGGCCTCGGGGCCCTTAGCCCCATCCGCACGAGATTTCCAGCCTGAGGCTCCCCCCCACCCCGTGAAGGCGTGGGTACCACGGAACACCATCTGAAAACCGAGTTCTCTCATGGCAAAGGCCTCCACGCCAGCCTCTGGGTCTGGAGAGAGCTTTGTGCCGGCTGGGGTGAAGGGGCAGCGGCACCTCAGGGCGGGCTCAAGGGCACCCGGTCCTCACCCCCCGGGGTGGGAGTTTCATTCAGTGCAGAGGAGACTGCAGTCCACGGTTACAACAACAACAACACAATCCTGCTGCTGCTGAAGTTTCTTGAGCAACTGGCAGGCCGCCACGAATGTACTTAGGCGGAAAATCACCAGAAAAAAATGATATCATCTGACAGATTTCTCACAGGCTTAAATATTCATGAATTAAAGGAATTGGCAGAATTTTCTACATTATTAGCTTTCATCATGGCTGCATGGCAGTTGGTAGACTGGCTGCTCTTCAAGATCCATTAATCTCGTCCATCAGAAGAGCAGCCATTTTAAAATTAGCTCCTTCTCCTGAGTGATGGTGGACGGGGGAGACGGGGAAGCTGAAATGCCGTTCCATGAAAGGCCGCCCCCTTGCCACTTGGAAATCTGGGGAGAAGACAGGCTGGCCTTCAGCAGGGAGGGGTCCCCGTGAGAATGGTAGGCACCCAGGAGAGGGATGCATGGGGCCCTTCCTGTCCCCGACACAAGCGTCACCCCACAGAGCCCCGAGTCCGGGATAGGGACTGGCAGAGGGTGAGGAAGGCTCTCTGGGAGGAGACAACCAAGAGTCCCAAGTGGAGGCTTCTGGAAGGGAAGGACATTTAGCCTAAGCAGCACAGTCCTTCTGCCTGGTGACACTCGGGGGGCAGGGCTACAGACCAGCCTAGTAGCGGCCCTCGTTGGCTACGGGGTGGAGTGTGTACTCGTGCTAGGTACCACACTGTTGTCTCATCCTCTTCTTGGAAGGCGGGCAGGGTGTGTGTGTGTGTGTGTATGTACTGTGTACTAGCTGAGGAGATAAATCACACAGAGGCTACATCAGTTGTCCACGGTCTCACAGCAAGTGAATGGCAGAGTTGTGATTCATATCCAAGAACACGCTGTGTTGGTGGCCGGCCCAGGGCACCGTGAAGGGTCATTCTCCCAAATGCGTCTGGAATTTGCTAGGAGGAAGCTGCTTCTTCCAAAGCACAGAGCTAAGAGGAGAGTCAGATCTTCCCCATGATACCTGAAGGCCCAGACTGGCTTCCCCCAACTTGACCATCTTCCTTTCATCTGTGCATCTCGCTCCCTCCTTCCTTGTCTCCCTCCATCCATCTCTCCCTCCCTCTTTCTCTTCCTCCTCTGTCCCTGTTTTAAAACGTAGGTTTGGTGATTATTCAGGTAGGGCAAGACCGATAGATCAGGAGACAATGCCATCGAAACGACAGCTTGCTCCTTACAGTTCCAGGGGAAAGGGCAGGCGGCGCCATGCAGGGCCACGGGGAAACCCCAGGGTCGGTTGGAGGTGGAGCATCTGCTGTAGTTTCTGTGGGAAGGAACTGGCAGGGCCAGGCCAGCAGGTTGAGAACGGGCACATCGGAATGGTTTCAGCAGGTGCTGAGATGAGGGGCTGTCCCTAGCTGTCTGGTACCTGGGCCTGGGTGATGGGAGCTGAGGAACAGTGATCCCGAGTGTGATGGCCCCAGGAGAGGACGTGGTTGGGGGAGTGGCCCTAGGACTGTTAGTTTGCATATTGCCATGGTTGAACTGTTGTGTCCTCTCTAAATTCATGCTGAAACTTAATCTCCAATGCAACAATAGGTGGAGGTGGGGCCTTCAGGATGGGATTAGTGTCTTCCAAAAGGACTGGAGGGAACTAGCAAGGCTCTTCTGCCACATGAAGACACAGCATCCCCCTCTCTGGAAGACACAGTGTCCAAGGTGCCATCTTGGAAGCAGAGACCCGGCCCTCATCAGACACCAGACTTGCTGGTGCCTTGACCTTGGACTTCCAACCTCCAGATATGTGAGAAATAAATTTCTGTTCTTCATAGATGACCCAGTCTCTGGTATTTTGTTGTAGCAGCACAAATGGACTAAGACATACATGCAAGGCACACTCACAGGAGAGTCCTTTACTAGTTCTGCAACTGGCTGGCCTCTAAAGGGACAGCCTCTCCAGGGCCAGCAAGGCTCCTGATGTCAAAGAATAAGAACTACAGAAAATAGAAAGGAGGTTAATACAATTCATTCCACCCATGCATCCATCTATCTATTCACTCATCCATCTATACACCATCTATCCATCCAACCACCCACCCACCACGCACCCTCTTACCCAACTACTCACCTTCCCATCCTCTCATCCATTCACCTACCCATCTATCCATCCATCCATCCATCCACTGACTCACCTACCCAACCATTCATCCACCCATCCACCCATCCATCCACCCATTCACCTACCCATCCACCCATTCATCAACTTACTCATTCACCCATCCAACCACCTACCCATCCACCCATTCCTTCCTGCCTTCCTTCCATCCTTCTATGCATTCACCCATTCACCCACCTACCCACTTATCTATCCGTCCATCTACTTATCCACTCATCCATCCACTTACCCATTCACCCACTCACCCATCCACCCATTCATCCATCCATCCATCCATCCATTCACTCATCCATTCATCCATCCATCCATCCATCCATCCATCCATCTATCCATCCATCCATCCACTGACCCACTTACCCATCCATCCATCCACCCACTCACCTGCCCATCCACCCATCCATCAACTTACCCATCCACCCAGTCATCCACTTACCATCCATCCATTCATCCATCCACTGACCCACCTACCCATCCATCCATCCATCCTCCCACTGACCCACCTATCTGTCCATTCATCCATCCATCCATTCACTCATTCACCTACCCATCCACCCGTCCAACAACTTACCCATCCACCCATCCATTCTCATATCTGTCCTTCTTTCCTTTCTTTCTTTCTTCCTTCCTTCCTTCCTTCCTTCCTTACTTCCTTCCTTCCTTCCTTCCTTCCTTCCTTCCTTCCTTCCTTCTATCCATACACTTACCTATCCATCCACCTACTTATCCATTCATCCATCCACTTACCCATCCACCCGTCTACCCATCCATCCATCCATCCATCTGTCCACCCATCCACCCATCCATTCACCTACCCGTCCCTCCATCCAAATACTTATTGAGCTCCTCCTTTGATGGGTGCTGAGCTAGTCCTTGGGTACCCCTGTAGCCCTTGTGCAGATTCATTTTCGGGATGATGGTATGATTTGCATGTTCAGCAGAGCTCACCCCTTCCTTATCTGTCTTTATCTCAGAAGCAGTCCTCAGACCTTGATCGGGATTTCCCAGGTTAACTTCTGCATGCAGGCAGCCTCACTGCCCATGAATCAAGATGCCAGGAACCATTGCGGGGCATTCTTGCTCATGTGAGGGTCAGCAGATGCAGGAACCTGGAGGCAGGGGAGCTTTGCAGGGCAGACACAGGCCAAAGCAGCATGAACAGCCAGCTGGAATGCATCTGGGTGAATGTTGCTGCTTGGGTGAGAACAGCCCATGCTGGGTTGCCCAGGGCAGGAGGAGGCCAGCACTCGCTCTCTGGCTGCTTTGGACACACATCTCTCTGGGTCCCAGAAATTCCTACATGTCTGAGGAGCGATGTCTGTCTGTAGACAGATTGAATGGGGGAGCTGGTGTTTGGATAGCATTTCTCACGTTTACCATCAACAATAATGATGATTAGTCATCATAATAATTAATAATTATTTACACTTGTGTGGTGCTTGTTTGTTGAGTGTCTACTCCATTGCCAAGTGCCTCATAGCAGCTTATAATTACCGCCGAAGTTTGCCGAGCTCTGCTGGGGGCATTCATCACTGTGCTTAGGACCAGCTTGGACATCACCTTGCTCTGCCCATACATTATCCCTAGGATGTAATTTCCCTTTTGCAGGTGAGGGAGCTAAGGCTCAGAGAGGTTGTGAAACCAAACCCAGGACCACACAGCGAGTGCGTAGGAGAGGTGAGTCTCAACATTCAGTTCTGTCTGTCTCCCACCTCAGATCTCTCTTGTGCACAGCCTGACCTTGGAGCCTACGGATCCCAGTGCCCCTTGCATCAGAGAGGAGGGAGCCTGAGTCCAGAGGCACGGAGGCGCAGGCAGTGGCAGATTCCCCCCAACCAGCAGCTGGGGCCTGGGTGAGGAGCAGAGGATTAGACCTGAGCGGGAACCAGTGTGTGTCCTGGCTGGAAAGAAGCATCGAAAGGACAGGATTTCTGACTCAGGCTCCTGGGACACTCAGAGCACAGTCGGATGTGAGTCAGGAGCACCTGCCCAGTGTGTGGCCCTAACACCATGGCCCTAACAAAGCCAGCACAATGTCACAGGTCCTCATGACAGGTCTGTGATGTGGAGAGGACAGATGTTGGGGAAGCTGGATGGAAGTCACAGATCTCAGGACTCAGTTTCTTCATTATGAAAAGGGGACCATAATATCTACCTATTGGTTTTTTTTTTTAATGAGGACTCCATATATTGTCCAGAATGCAACATGTGCGATATACATGTCCCACAGCACATGCTACATGTGTCACACAGCAGTGCCACATGTACACCACTCTGCACGTGCTACACTCATGCTAAACAACATGCACTGTGTAGAAGCCACGCTGTACATGCTACATGCATGTTACCCAGCACATGCTTCATACATGCTACATATCACTGCAGTGTCCATGTTACACTGTATTGCTACATACCTGTTGCACACCATGTGCTGCATACGTGTTTACTCTTGTCAGATTGGTATGATTATCATCCAGGTTGGTATTGATTTGCATTCCAGCTGTGCCACTTTGTTGCTGTGCGGTGTGGGGGTTTATCTTCCTGAGCTCCTTTGGTCGTTTATAAAGTAGGACTATGGCCCTTACTCAGGGGGTGGGAGATGGCCTCTGGAAAACAACACCCCTCCCCCCACTTCCCCTGCCCCCACCCAGGCTGACCTCGCTGAGGGGCTGGTCATTGCTATTCTCTTTCCCCTCCTTCACCGCTCCCACCAGCAAAGAGCTCAGCAAGCTGGCAGAGAAAGGTCGGATGGAAACACAGAACGTTCTTTTTGGGCTCACACTGCAATTCTAGTACTTTGGGAGGCCAAGGCGGGAGAATCACTTGAGGTCGGGGGTTCGAGACCAGTCTGAGCAACACAGCAAGACCCAGTCTCTCTCTCTCTCTTTCTCTAATATACTTATCCTTTCTGAGAGCCTCCAGGCAGGACTGTGCTGGCCCGGCTCCTCTCACCTGGTAAGGCCTTCCGGGGAGCTCATACCACCACCTCCCACCCCTCCCCGCACATCACTTACACCCCCTTTTGCCCTTATTCTCGTCATGGAACAATAGCCCAGAGGCTGGCCCTTCCAGGAGACCTCCAGCTTCTGCCCTCACTTTGCCACTGCTGCCATAGGGCTTTCACAGCAGGGGTAGGGTCCCCATCCCCAGTGGCCCTGAGACCCTCAATTGGAGCCCAGGTGTCTTTGCACACGAGGCCAGCAGGTGGCAGTAGCTCCTGAACCCAGGAAGCCGGTCAGAGGTGGATGGAGGCTGAGGCAGAGAGCCGGGCACAAGGGGAGGCTGGGCCAGGAGCCGGCCAGGCTTGGCAGCACTGGAGCGGGGGACATTGCGGACAGCATGTGGGCAGTCTGCAGGGTGTGGAGACCACGTGGCAGCGTCAGGGAGGGCCGAACAGGGTGGACAGTGTGCCCGATGGCGCTAAAGCCAGACTGCCTGGGTTCAAACCCTTGCTGTCATGTCCCAGCTGTGAGATCAAGGACGAGGGACTCCACACTTGCCCATCTGTACAACAGACAGCATAATAGCACCCAGGTCAAAGATCTGTTTGAGAATTAAATGAGAAGTGACTTGTCCAGGTGAGTCATGAAGGCCAGGGCAGTGGCACGGGGTGGGCGTTGCCGATCTATCTCAGCACTTGGTTTCTTCATCTGTAAAATGAACTCTACCTCTCTGAAGACTCTCACGCTAAGCTAAAAGTCCCCTTGGTCAAACAGTGAATGAGGCTGAAGGAAACACCTGTCTGGCCAGGCGTGGTGGCTCACACCTGTCATCCCAACACTTCAGGAGGCTGAGGAGAGAGGGTTTCCTGAGTCCACGGGTTCAAGACCAGCCTGGGCAACTTGGCGAGACCTTCTCTACAATAAATTTAAAATATCAGACTGGGTGTGATGGTGCCCGCCTGTAGTTCCAGCTACTTAGAAGGGTGAGGCAGAAGGATCGCCTGAGCCCAGCAGGTCGAGACTGTGGTGGCATGAGCATACCTGAGTGACAGAGTGAGACTCGTACTCAAAACCAAAACAAAAACAAAGAAAAAAAAGAAAAACCACCTGTCTGTCATCTCCAAGCCACAAGCCAGCTGGAACGTGGCGGATGGCACATCTGCTGGAAGGAAGGGTCCAGAACCAGGGACACTGTCTGGTAAGGGGACAGACACTGGGTGGAGCCGGGGAGGATATTGTGGACAGCAGGCGGGCAGTCTGCAGGGCTTGGAGACCATGTGTCAGTGTCAGGGAGGGCTAGACCGAGAAGACGGTGCACCCGATGTCGCTAAAGCCAGACCGCCTGGGTTCAAACCTTTGCTCTGCCACGTTCCAGCTGTGTGATCAAGGACAAGGGACTCCATACTTGCTCATCCGTAAAACAGAAAGTGGGCCTGTGCCTCCGAGCTTTCTGGCTCCTCCTTGACCAACCTGGCAGGGGTTAATCCTTAGACCCTGAGGTCTTAGGGTCTACAGGGCTTGGTGGTGTGGGTGGGGGCCTTGACTAAGTGGGAAGGGAGGGGACAGGGAGACAGCAGCAAGGCGAGGACAAGCTACCCTCCACACGGTGAGTGCTTGACAGCACCTTTTCATTAAACCATCTCTTTTCAAAGACTCTGGTCCCCAGAGTCACGGAGGCTTCTGTTCCCTTCACTGCTGTCGACTCGTCTACCAAAGAGTTGTCTTGGTGCCCTTCGGAGCCTCCGGTGGGTTTTCAGGGCAACAATTATGGAAACTAAAGATGCTTCTGGGAGCCAGGGTGAGTTTAGCCTCGGCCTGATGCCTCAGGCCTGGGCAGGGGCAGATCTGATCCCAGCTCCACCAGCTCAGACTGGAGGCACAGAGTCTCAGGAATTTCCAGAAATGAGCAAGGCCTTTGGGTAGAAAAGTCTGCTGAGCCACCCCCCAACCCAGCCCCTACTCCTCTCTTCCTTTTTCTGAATTCCTGCATGCCGGTCTTGTGCTGGCTTTGAACTTGAATGCCCACAAATGCATTCATTAGGCAGAAAGCCCTCCATCAAGGAGGCTTTGCACTCTACCTGCAAAATAGTCATGGAGTCCGACCACAGGGAGTCAAAGGCCAGGCCACCCATGTGGATTTGGAAGGGTGTAATTCTGGCTTCTAGTGCACGAATGAATCCACTTGGCAAACTCTCTGAGTGCCTCTCCTTTTAACCCACTGAGAATGGAGAGCTCAGTGCCTTTGGAGGTCACGTGTATCGGCCGGGAGGTCACGTGTATCGGCCCCCATAACATGGAGACGAGGCCGTTGGCTTCACCTGTCCAGAGGTGTACAGGTAGTATTTTATTCCACCAGGTGTGGGTGTTGAACAGAGGGAGGTTCAGTAGGAAGTCCTGTGAGGCGCAGCTCTCTGAGGGAATGGGCAGGTCCTGGGGGAGGATTAGGGGCACTGAGGCAAGCAGAGGGTTGCCAGGAGGCGGTGACCACACTCAGACCCCACCCTGAACTCTGCCCTGTACACACATAAGCTCCAGCTTTGGAACCTCGGGGCTGAGTTGGACCACCTGCAGGTCATAGCTGGAAACAGACACTCAGGGAGCTGGAAGCTTTCCCCTGGGCTCCAGGGGCCTGGCCCCCTTGGGTCTGGATGTGGCATTGCCTGGAAGGACGCTCCCCAGAAGGGCTGCTCCGCTCTCATCTTGGGCTGATGCACAATGCTTAGGTGCCTTCGTTCATATGCACCTGTCCTGGTCTTGGGCAACGGGTTTGTGTGTCTCTGTCTGTGCAGGCTTGGGGGTCATGGGGTCCCTCCCACCTTCTCTGGGGACGTCACCTGCCTATGTTTGTGTCTGTTCCTGATGGGCACACGGGGTGTCAGAGCTGAGGTGGTGATGGCTTCTGGGCCAGTGCGGAACTGATGAGGACAGACCCACCTGCTGGGACCCGCTGGGTGGACCCCACGGCACCACATGCCAACACAGGAACCCAAGACCTCCTATAGGATCACACGTTCCTGACCACTTCCTGGCGGTTTCTTAAGGCCCCAACCAGCTCAACCCCAAGGGCCAGCCTGCTAGATGAAACCCTGCCGGGCCTCTGGGGAAGTTTTGAGAACCAGTTTGACCACAAAGCTGAGAAGCAGGTCTGTGAGAGCCTATCTGGATGAAGCGGTCATGGCGACTGTCAGACAAGGATCCGAATTAGTCACGAGAGAAACAGGAGCCAGGCCGTGGGTGGAAACAAGGCCCGCTGGGCTCTGCTCCTGGGCTGGGATCCGGCCGGGCTCAGGACAGAACTGTGTGGCAATCTCATGGCAATCAACTGGGCCATCTCTGTGGGTGACACCGCATGGGGCTGCCAGGCCTCGGGTTCTTCTGTCTGCAGGAGATGGTATCACCCAACTGCCTGCAGTGTCTTGCTGGGAGGGGAGGCAGAGAGGGAGATGGGATGATAGGCCTTCCTGGCAGCCAGTGGCACGGGAGGTGGGTGGAGGGAGTACCACGCGGAGTCAGTGTTTGGACAAGTTGGAAATGATTGCTGGAGGCATCCTGGGCCAGAGGTCACCTCTCCAGATCCCAGCTGGCCTCCGGGTCTGTTCTCAGGGAAGTGAGAGGTTTACCATCTCCCGATTTGGACTGCTGCCTGCATTACAGAGTAGCCAAGTCACCGACTTGGGGCTGTCCCCTCCCATCTGGGCTACACAGTGCCCTGGAAGGCAGCAGGGTGTGGTGGGAAGAACACTGGCTTTGGAGTCTGACCAGCTCTGCCCTGACACGCTGGGAGACCTTGAGTGAGTCCCCAGGTCTTTCTGGTCTTACATTCTCCTCATCTCTGAAATGGACTTGAGGATGGCTTCCCGGTGGGGTCAGCGGGGTTGGTAGGGTCGTGGTAAGAAGTAACAGTGATACTGTGGGTGACAGAGTGGTGTACAGTAGGAACTCATAGAGGCTAAGCATGTTGCTTCCTCTTCTTAGAACACACCGTGTCCTCAGCCACCCCTAGGCTCATCTCCATTGTCCTGGTGGCTGGCTGGAAGGCCTTGCTGGCCAGCTGCCTTTGCCCAGTGAGGCGATCAACAAGCATTTTCCATAAAGGCCTGGAGAGTAAATATCAGAGACTGTGTGGGCCATCCGGTCTCTGTCACAACACTTGTCTCTGCTGTGGTTGCTCAAAATCAGTCATAGATAGTATCTAAATGAATGAGTGTGGCTCTGTGCCAATAAAACTTTATTTAAAAAGATAGGCAGTGAGCCAGATTTGGTCAGTAGGCTGTATTTTGCTCACCACTGACCTAGAGTGTCAAGTTCAAAAGTCCCTGCTTCTCTCTAGAGGGGCTTCCCAGCCTGGTGTCACCTTGTCCATTCAGTCAGGGTTGTAAATACTCCCTGAAGTGCTCCTGGACCAGACGCAGCAGGCCCCCTTTGTCCTTTGTCAGGAAGCGTCTAGCCTTTCCTCCACACCTGTGCCCACGCCCTCCGTGCTCAGATCACCATCTCATTTCCTCTCTGCCTTTCTGAATGCCACCCCCAGGAGGCCTTCTGGGCTGCTGGGTAAAATACAGGGCTCAGACTAAGTCTCTGGATTCAGCATCAGATGATCACATCCTTTGAGGTCATGGTCAGGCCAGCTGTCCACAGTCGTGGCTGGTTTTGCAGAATTCCCATGGGCCCTGCTAGGTCCCTGGGTGAATCATGCCCTAGTCTCACTGACAAGCCCTGGGGGCCAGCTCCCAGTTCTTCTACCTCCAAGTTGTAACAACCTGCCCTGCATTCTGTGTGGGATCTTTCTGCTTTCCTGCGTACACATGGATCTGGAAAAGTCTCAGACTCTTGGCCGCCATCTTCATTCTTTCCTTCTGGAACACTGAGTCATCATATCTTCACCATTCTATCATGTTTTCCTTGTCTTTTAACGTCTCCTTCCAATTTTCCATTTCTTGGCTTTCCTGATGCATTTGGGAGTAATTTTTTCAACTCTCTGTTCTAATTCATTAATTCTTTCTTTATCTGTGTCTAACACATTCTCTGAATTTTTGATTTCAAAGTTTATTTTTCATTTCCAGGAGTTCTGTTTGATCCTTTAGAAATACCCACCCATGTGTTTTGGTAGTCTCTTTCTCCTTTACCATTTTCTCTATCCCATCTTTTATTTCTTTAAGCATTTCACACATGGTTATTTTTCAACCTATCTCATTTTTATGATATTTGAAATTTTTGAGAATCTAAATCAGTGGTTTACCAGTGGTGGCAATTTTCCCTTCCAGGGGACATTTGGCAATATCTGCAGACAGTTTTGGTTGTCCTGACAGGGGAGGGTGATGCCATTGGCATCTTGTGGTTGTAAGAAGCCAAGGCTGTTACTAAATATCCTGCAATGCTCAGGGCAGCCCCATGGTCAAGATGATCTGGTTCAAAATGTTTATAGCTGTGAGGTTAGGACATCCCGCTTTCAATCTGTGGCTTACTGTCTCTGCTGACTCTTGCTCATGGTGACTCATGGCTTTTAGAGAGAGAGAAGGGAGGGAGGGAGAAAGGGAGGGGGAAAGGGAGAGAGGGGAAGAGATGGGGGAGAGAGGGAGGCGAGGGGGAGAGAGAGAGAGAAAGAGAGAAGGGGTAAAGGAGGGGAGGTGGGAGAGAGGGAAAGAGGCGGGGAGGGAGAGAGAGAAGGGCTGGAAAGAGGGAGTAAGGGTGAGGGAAGGGAGAGAGGGAAAGAGAAGGGAGAGAGAGGGAGAGAGCAAGGGACAGAGAGAGAGAGAGAGAGAGAAGGGAGGGAGAGAGGAAGAAAGGGAGGGGAAGGGAGAGAAGAAAGGGGGAAGGGGAGAGAGAGAAAGAAAGAGAGAAAAGAGATTTGAAAGTGTCCTTCTGGTAACCAGACTGACAACACTGTTCTCCAGTAAGGACTTGTATTTGCTCCTGCCTGCCACCAGGGGACGCCACCAACCCAGAACCCTTTCCTTTCCTCCTTTGGTGTCCCCTCACCACGTGGGCAGAAACCCCAGACTCCCTTGAGACCTGGCGATGGACCTTGCACGCATTTGCCCTGATGCCCTAGGGCTGACTTTTGTAGGCTGACTTTGGATTTCCCAACATCACCTGATGACACGGTCACCGGCCCTGCTTGCCAGCCAAGAACACGGTTTCGCAGAAGCTTGCTGTGTGAGGCCACCCTGCACGTGTGTGCCTGCACGTGACATTTCCTAGACGAGAGTGAAAAATGGAAAAAATGCCAAACGCTGGTGACGGGGACAATGACCTTCCTCATCTTCATACGATCAGTCCAAAGCTGGAAATCACTTGGCGTGAAGGAGATAAGGGCTCCAGGATGCCAGGCTCTGCCCCCTAACTCAAGTCCATCCACTGTGTGCTAAGAGGCTAGATAGACTGAAATTAAGGCGCAGGAATGAGGTGTGACATTATGTCATCAGAAATGGCTTTTCAAAAATTTATTGTTAGTATTTTTTTGAGTCGGAGTCTCACTCTGTTGATCAGGGTGGAGTGCAGTGGCACCATCAGGGCTCACCGTAGCCTCGAACTCCTGGGTGCAGACGATCCTTCTGCCTCACCCTCCTGAGTAGCTGGGGCTACAGGTATGTACCACTACACCTGGCTCCTTTTTTTTTATTTTTTAGAGACAAGGTCTTGCTATGTTGCCCAGGCTGGTCTTGAACTCCCGAGTTCAATCAATCCTCTCGCTTAAGCCTCCAAAGTGCTGGGATGACCAGTGTGAGCCACCACACCCAGCCAGAAATGGCTTTTAAATGGAAAAGCCCAGTTAGAGGACCCACCCTTATCCACAATTCCAAAATCCAGGAAGCTCTTGAACCCATAACTTGTTTTGCCAGTTTAGTGCACGCTCACATGACCACAAAGCCTGAGCCGACCTGACCTGTGGCTCTTTATAGGCCTTATGTTCAGTCTGGATATTCTGCATTGCACTGTGGTTAAGTACGGTGTGTTGACTGCAAGGTGTCACCCCAGATTCGGCGAGGAATGTCATGTCACCTCCAGATTTTACACAGCAGAACCTATGGGAATCAGACAGTTTCTCATTTCCGAAGCCCACCTGGCTCCCAGGGCTCTGGATGAGGGACTGTTAACCCATATTATTAACTTCCAGGGAAGGGATTTCCCCTCCCTACCACACGCATAAGTGTGCATGTAAATACTTGAACAACTCAGTCATCCAGTGCTTCCTGGTGCAAGTCAGGTGGCACAGGGGATCCTGTGGGGAGATCAGTGTCTCGTGCCATTTGGGAGTACAGACACAGGGACTGGAATGGTGCCTATCTTGGGGCTCCTCCCCCTCTCTCCCATGCTGGACATCTATCAGGGCTAAGCATGTGGTGACTGATTCCTTCACAGGTCCTTAGCGAGCCTGAGATGCTGGAAACCTGTTTTTGTTGTTTATACAATTACACCAAGAATACAGGAACACTCTTTTTGAGTCAAGTCTCACTCTGTCGCCCAGGTGGGAGTGCAGTGGCACAATCACAACCATCACAGCCTTGACTTGGTGGACTCAGGTGATCCTTCTGCCTCAGCCTTCCAAGTAGTTCTATAGGCATGTGCCACCAGGCCTGGCTAATGTTTTGATTTATTGTAGAGATGAGGTCTTGCCAAGTTGCTCAGGCTAGTCTCAAACCCCCAGGCTCAGGCAGTCCTCTCGCCTCTTTCTCCCAAAGTGCTGGAATGACAGGCATGAAACACCATGCCCAGTTCTTTTTTTTTTTGAGTTGGAGTCTCACTCTGTCACCCAGGCTGGAGTGCAGTGGTGCAATCACAGCTACTGCAGCCTCGACCTGCTTGGCTCAGGTGATCCCTCCACCTCAACCTTCCAAGTAGCTGGAACTACAGGTGCATATCACCATGGGTGGCTAATTTTTTGATTTATTGTAGAGATGAGGTCTCACTAAGTTGCCCAGGCTGGTCTCAAACCCCCAGGGTCAGGCAGTCCTCTAGCCTCTTCCTCCCAAAGTGTTGGGGTGACAAGCATGAGCCACCATGCCCAACTCTTTTTGTTTTGAGTTGGAGTTTCACTCTCTCACTCAGACTAGAGTGCAGTGGTGCAATCACAGCTACTGCAGCCTCGACCTGCTGGGCTCAGGTGATCTTTCCATCTCGGCCTTCCAAGTAACTGGAACTGATTTTTTTTTTATTTATTGTAGAGATGAGGTCTTACCAATTTGCTCAGGTTAGTCTCGAACCCCTAGGCTCAGGCAATCCTATCGCCTCCACCTTCAAAAATGCTGGGATGACAGATGTGAACCACCACACCCAGCCAGGAGCACTTCTATTATAAAAACAATGCTAAAAATATACAGTATGAGAAACTTCTTCACCAACCACCTTCACTTCCTCCCTGACCAAAGTCACCCTATCAGCACTTAAAGCATGTATTTTTTCTTCCCCTCTCTGAATATTTACATACATGCGCATGCAGTTGCATGCACTTTGGATTTTTAACATAAATGAGATTTGCTAGGCTCTATATTGTTCTGAAGTTTGCTTTTGTTCACTTAGTTATTCCTTTTATGTTGGTACATATAAATCTACTCCACTCTATGGAACAGAAATACCATGGTTTAAAATAGTTCCTTTTCTGTAGAGGTTTCCAGAAGTCATATTGCTGGGTCAAAGGGCATGTTCTTAAATCTTGATAAGCATTACCAAGTTGTCTTTTAATAACCTCCACACATTTATGAGACATGGAAGTTATTACTTCCCTGGCATTTTTTTTTTTGCCAACATTAGATGTTAATCTTCTTTAACGTTTATAACCTGATGGGCAAAAATGAAATCTTAATGTTTTAACAGGCTTTTACTAGCTTACTTGTGAATCCGAACTTCTTTTTACATATTATTTTAGATTCAGGGGTACATTTGCACATTTGTCTCATGGGTCTATTGTGTGATGGCGAGATTTGGGCTTCAATTGAACCAATTACACACATGGTGAGCATGGTACCCTGGAGATAGTTTCTCAACCCTATTCCCTCCCTCTTTCCCCCCTTTGGGGTCCACAGCATCTGTCATTCCTGTCTTACGTCCTTGTGTACCCAGGGTTTAGCTCCCACTTATAGGTGAGAACTTGCAGTATTTGGTTTTCTGTTTCCACAAGAAATAACAACACTTTGCCATACAAATATAACCTAGGGAAGGTTAGGTATCCCTTCTTATTGAATGCCTTTTCACACAATTTGAAGCTGAACATCTTTCTTCATTTGTTTGCTGGATATGTATGTTTCATCATTAATGAGTTGTGTGTTCATAGTCTTTGCCCATTTTTCTGTGGTAGTTATCCTTTTCTTGTTGATTTTTGGGAGCTCTTTATATATGCTCTTTTCATTTATTGTCTTTTTAATTAAGATGTATTTTACACATAGCACACTATGCGGGTCTCAAGTGCAGAGTCTGAAGCATTCTGACAAGTGTATACATTTGCGTAATCATCACCCAGATCAAGAGAGAGGACACAGCTGTTCATGCAGAAAGTTCCCTGGGGCACCTTTCCAGTTGATACCCAAGGGCAACAGTTACTCTGATTTCTGTTACTGGTGATGACATTCGTCTCTCTTCTACTTATCACGGGACCACACAGATAAACTCTGTTATGCCTGGCTTCTTTGGCTCACATATTATTCTTGAGATTCATCCACGTGTTGCATGTATCCGTAGCTGGTTCCCTTTTGTTGCTGAATAGTATTCCACTGTGTAGAAACGCCTCACTTCGGTGATTCGTTCTCTTTCTAATGGACGTAGGAGTGGTTTCCTGTTTGGAGCTATTGTGAAAGATGCTGCTCTGAGCATCTTCTCACAAGTCTTCATGTGGACACACATCCTCAGTTCTCTTGGGCAAATGCTGGGGGCTGAAGAGGTACACATCTAAGCTTTATTAGAAACCACCTGGCAGTTTTTCAAGCGATTGCTCCGATGTGTCTTAAGCACATAGCAGACATTGCTACCTCATCCGTCACTTGAGTCTTAACATTGCATGTAGTGTCCTTTGTTGCAGAGATGTTATTTTTAAGTGGTCACCTTTTGCTTGCGGGTCCTGGGACTTGGGTCTTGCACGGGGCGGGGGGGAGGGAGGTTCACATTTTAAAACGTATTTTTAAAATGTTTGTCTTGTTTGTTTTGTACATTTTGCTCCTTATTCTATTGAAAACTGACCTTTTTGTGAGATGTCAGGATGACCTTAATCCTAGTCCCAGCCAACCAAGGTAGATTTTGTTATCTCATTTCACACATAAGGAAACTGGGACTTAGAGGCCGTGGGATTAACTCAAGTCACACAGTGAGCAGGGAGGGACTACAATTCCAAGGCACATTTCTCCCCTCTCAGATGGTTCCCCCAGGCCCTCAGGTTCTCATCTGCATCCTTACCCTGCATTCCGTAAGAAGAAAAACACCGATATGGATTTATGCACACACACATGCCACATGCACACACCTGTGCACAGCACCATGTACTCGCACGCACACATGTCCACACACAAGCACACACATGCACACACACATGACTATCACATATATACAGAAACATGGAAAGAATAAACCAGAGACTGAAGGAGGAGGAAAGGGAAGGACCAGCATGGGAACACAAGGGGACATCTTCAATTTGGATGTTTAATATAGTTTTGTGTTTTGAATGATTTATACATAACTTGTACATGATTTACATATTAAAAAAACTAAATCAAATTAAATAGAAAATAGAAAGAATAAGCTCGCTCACAGTATGCGCTCACAGAAGTAAATAAACCTAATTGTAAATGAAAGGGCCTAGCTGCAGAGGAAAAAAGAAAAAAAGATTTGAGTAATTTTGAGAAAAATACCCTGACTGCCTATCAGTGAGGGATATAGTTCAAGGACAAATAAAATGGCAATGAAGTCTTACACTTTACTTAATAGGTTTGTTGTTTGTAGAAACAATAATATGGTATTTTTAAAGAAAGTTTATGTAAACCATAAAATAAAATAGTAAATATATTAGGAAATGAGATTTTTCTATGTAGTAGAAAAGAAATTCAAATATTAAATTTAAAAAAGAGTTGAAAGCCCACACTGGATGTCCCATTTGAGCTGATGATGCTATCATGAGCTCACCTTACTTTCCTGGGGGTCCACAGGAACAGCCTGGAAGCAACCGCCCCCCCCCAGGCTGCCTGGGGCCCAGTTCTTGATTTCCAAACACTCTTGCCCGCCAGGCGGTGCTGAACCTTGCTGGAGAAACACTGACTCCTGAGGAAGGAGAGTCCTGATGAGCCCGGGGCCTCGGATTGTGTCGAGAAGGAGGTGTTTGTTTACAGACTGCTGGGGTCATGTCACGAGGACGCAAAAGCTGACCCAAGGGGCCACCTGGCTGAGTCTGGGACTGTAGTTAATTATAACACAGTAAACAGAAAGCCAGGGGTTCATAGTGTGTGTGGTGTGTGTGTGAGAGAGAGGGCGAGAGAGAGGACGAGAGAGATAGAGAGAGAGAGAGAGAGAGAGAGAGAGAGAGAGAGAGAGAGAGAAAGAGAAGGAGAGAGACAGAAACAAAAAGAAACAGAGGGAGAGAGACACAGAGAGAGAGAAAAAGAGGAAAAGGAAAGAAAGGAGAGAGAAGAGAGAGAAAGAGAGGAGAGAGACAGAGAGAGAGAGAGAAAAGGAGAAACAAGGTGAGAGAGAGAAGGAGAGAGACACAGAGAGACAGAGCAGGTAAGTGAGCTGTAGCTCCTCTTCACAAGAGAGTGACAGGTGTAGAAGGAAGGAGAAGTTTGGAAATCCACCATTTTGCAACCTCTATTTGCAACCTCCAGTTTCAAGCAGATCGTCAATAGATGCTAAAATCCACGGGTGAAGGGTTATAGGAGAGCAGGGTATTTGTGCAACTGCAGAGCAACTTCCCCTAGATGACTTACTGGATAGAAAGGGGAAAGTGCCATGATGCTAGAGAGACATGGTGGTCACGCGTGTAGCCAACTGCTCAGACGCGGCATCCTTCACAGCAGTCACCAAGCTCCCATCACGCCTCCCAGGGTGGGGTTTTGAGAAGACACGGCCTGAAGACAGTCTTGCCAACCTGTTGAGCCTGATCGAATGAAGTCATTAGCCCCAGCTTCCAGATCATGGGATTTATAGGGACCAGAGGATCAGGCTAAATTACAGCAAGAACAAATAATTGGGCAAATCCACAGTGTGGGCCCTTTTCAAAGAGTGTAAGTCTATGAGGTCTGGATGCTTCAAAGAATCAGTGTTATGGGGGGAATTCTGAGACTGTTTTGGCATGAAAAAGGCCCCAAGTCCACAAGCAATGCAGGAATACAAACAATAAACAAAACAGCTATCAATCAACCAACCAAACAAAAAAGCCACGAAGGATGAACTTGGGAGAACTGGGAATTGTGACGATGGGCAAAGGTAGATGCCATGTAACTGGGGTGTCCAACCTTGTGGCTTTCTGGGTCACATGGAGTAAAGAGGAATAGTCTTTGTCTGCACATAAATTATAGAATATAGTTAGTGTAGATATATCATAAGACATCCTTTATTTTTTTATATTTTTGTTTTTTGTTTTGTTTTGGTTTTTTGTTTTTGTTTTGTTTGTTTTTGAGTTGGAGTCTCACTCTGTCCCACAGACTGGAGTGCAGTGGCACATTCCTGGCCACCACAGCCTCGACCTGCTGGTCTCCGGTGATCCTTCCACCTCAGCTTTCCAGGTAGCTGGAATTACAGGTGCACACTATCACGTCCGGCTAATTTTTTTTTATTTATTGCAGAGATGAGGTCTCACCAAGTTGCCCAGGTGGGTCTTGAACCCGCAGTCTCAGGCAATTCACTCACCTCGGCCTCCCAAAGCACAGGATTACAAGCTGAGCCACCAAGCCTGAATATTTTTTGATATTTTTATTATATATTTTAGAAGAATGAGAACAATATAAAACTCATGGGAAATTTGACCTTGTTTTTGTAAAACGAATCTATCCATGGCTGGTTCAATGGAAGTGGTTGCAATTCCCAGTGAATTCTCAATGTGCTCGTCAGCAATGTTTGTTCGAATTTTGCTCTCTGTGTGCTTCATTATTGAAAACAGCTGCTCCCAAATGCAGCTGATGTCAAAAGACAATGTCACAGATAAGACATGACTATGAACCTCAAAAAAGGCACTATGCACAGGGTCATGAAGAAAATAAATGCTGAAAAACACATCTTGTTAAAAGATTGTGTGGGGCTGCATGGCCAGGTGTCCTGGGCCGCATGTGGCCCGTGGGCTGTGGGCTGGACATGCCTGCTGTCTAGAAATGAGGCTAATGTTGTCAGGCATGAGAGTGGATTCGCGACCTTAACAGAGAATGTTCTCCTGAGAGGATGTATCCCGAGTCTGGATGAGACAAGGTGCGGTCTGTCACCTATCGCCAATGGTTCAGCAAAAACAAATGTGTGTTGACTGCCATATACATGTGTTGCCATGATGAACTGGTCAAGCAGGGCCCTGACTAGGGCGAGGCCGGCAAGGGGCCTTGGGCACAACCCGGAGGGGTATACCCTGCACCTTGCAGACCCCAGGAGCGTGCGCCTCCTCCCCCCACACTAGCCGGGGAGACCTTGCTGCCTCCCCTGGGTCCTAGCCCTGTGGCTGGATCTAGGTGGTGGGAAAAGGGCGTTCATTGTGCTATTCTTTCAACTCTGCTGTATGTTTAAAAAGGACAAAACGGTCCAAGCAGCCATCACGGAATGCACGGAGTAACAAATGTGGCCTGCCCGCCATACGGAATATCAACCAGTCATAAGAAAGAATCAAGTACTGATCACACTGCAGGGGGATGGACACAGAGTTTGATGCTCAGTGGAAGACACCTGTCACAAGAGGTCACGATCATAGGATTCCTCTTAAAAACTAGATCCAAGCCGGGCTCGGTGGCTCAGCCTGTAATCCCATGCCTTTGGGAGGCTGAGGTGAGTGGATTGCCTGAGCCCACAGGTTAGAGATCCGCCTGGGCAACTTGGCAAGACCTCATCTCTATAATAAATCAAAAATTAGCCGGGCGTGGTAGTGCGCGCCTGTATTTCCGGCTGCTTGGAAAGCTGAGGCGGAAGGATCGCCGGAGCCCAGCAGGTCAAGGCTGCGGTGGCTGGGAGTGGCCACTGCACTCCAGTCTGGGTGACAGAGTGAGACTCCAACTCAAAAAAAAACACCAAAAACTAGATCCAGGATCCACACGGAGGGAAACAGATCAGAGGCTAATGGGGGCAAGGGAGGGGGAGGGAATGGGGTGGCTCCTTCATGGGCGTGAGTGCGAGGTGTTTCTATGGGGTGATGAGGTTTCGAAATTGGGGAGAGCTGCTGCTTGCCCAACATTGTGAATACACGAAATGCCACTGAGTCATTCACCTTAAAACAGTGAATTGTATGTTATGAGAATGCCACCTTATTTTATTTTTAAGATTTAAAGAAAAAAGTCAGGAACAAAAGGGCTGGAGTCAGGAATAAGAACGGTACATTTCCGTAAGTGATGTACCCAAAGCGAGAGCCCTCAGGATACTGGCCCATGGGAAGTAGCGGTCACATGGCTGGGTACTGCCTGCCGTGTGGCCCTGGTACATTCCCTTCCCCTCTGGATCCTCAGTTTCCCCCTGTCAAATACTCTGACTTCATCTTGGCTTTGCCTACTCCAAGCCTTGGGCCTCCCAGCAGGGGACAACCTCAGAGGCTGCTCAGGGCAGGCCTCCCTCCCACTCACCTCCGGGGTATCTGGGCCACCTGGCACACCGGGCAGAACTGCAGGGACATGTTCTCCTGTTCTGGAACTGTCTGGGAGAAAGCTGGGTGGGGGTGAGACGGGGGTGAGACAGGGGTGACCGGACAGGAGTACCTGTGACCGGCCAGTTTTTCCCTTTGCGTTCCCATGCACTCCAGGCTGTGCAGAAAGAAAACCAGGGTGCCTCTCAGGGAGGCTGGTGTGTGTGTGTGTGTGTGTGTGTGAGAGAGAGAGAGAGAAAGGGAGGTAGGGAAGGAGGGAGGGAGGGGAGAAAAAGAGGGAAGTGGGGGGAGTGAGAATGGCAATGGTGAACAAGAGAGAGTGGGCAAATGTATGTTGGGGAGAGACAGGACTGGTATGCCACAGACAGAGAAGAATTTATGTGAGAGTGAGAATGGGACCATCTTCCAGCTTTTCCTTCTCCTCCTCTGATCGCAGATTCCCCGCATTTCCTGAGCCTGCTTCCTAGAAGAGGCTCAGCATGTGTTTATTGAGCAAATCAAGAATTCAGGGTTGGAAGTCCCACAACTTGGAGACATGCCAGGCATAGTGAGGGTGTCAGGGAGGAGGGCCCGACTGTCCCTCCCTCCAGGGTCTGACCAGTGATGCTTCCACGCACAGCAGCCACCGTGCAGGGGAAGCAAAGTCTGTCTGGTGGAGGCCAGTGGGCACCATGTCTTTGGAAACAGGGAGCTTGCCCCTACGTGAGTGCAGCAAGGAAAGGCGGGGTGTAGTGGGAATGCCCAGGGCTCCTGGGGCAACTCTGCCCTCCCAAGGAGCCAGCCCAGGCCTGTGAGGTCTACAGCTCAGATTAAAGCTCTTATGGAACCCTGACCCAGCTCACCCTAAAGGGGGTGGGGGACATCTCCACCCCGTGAACGGAAGCAGGCTGGGGAAGGAAGAGACTCTCCTGCCACGACTTCATCCTTAGAAAACGTGTGTCCCCCGCAGCGGGAGAAACCGTGGGTACTGCAGGGGGAGGAGGCCATCACAGGGGTGTCTGCATATCACTAAGTCGAGCTGTAGTAATCATAATGGCCATGATGAATATAGTCACTGCCTGGCTCTTCAAGCTTTCAAGCCATGGTCACGGCCAGCACCAGTCGAGTCTGCCATCTACCCTGCAGAACCTTGTTTTACAGCTGAGGCGTTGGAGGTGACCTGTTGGAGACCGTGCAGTGTAGGCAGGTAGGGATCGGGTCATGCTGGACTCCAAACCCCAACCACGAGATGAGCCAGGCTGATGAGCTCTGGGGCTGAGGGGAGGAAAAGCGGCAAGAAGGTTGTGGGCCCGGGCTGCAGCCTAGGGTCCTGGGGCTGAGGGCGACTGCAGCCAATGTGAGTGAGCCCTGGTTCTCACAAACCTGGAAAAAGGCACTTGTGTGTTCACTGACAATTTCAGGGGCTCAGAGGTGCTGGCCTGTAGGGAGGGAAGTGTCTGGGAAAGTGAGCGGGTCAAAACAAGCTATGGGGTTCAGCTCTTCTGTCCCCAGGGGAAATTGTGTGTGTGTGTGTGTGTGTGTGTGTGTGTGTGTGTGTGTGTGTGTGTGTGTATGTTTCAAGTCAGGGTCTCACTATGATGCCCAGGTTGGAGTGCAGTGGCGCAATCATGGCTCACTGCAACCTTGACCTGCTGGGCTCAGGTGATCCTTCCACCTCAGCCTTCTGAGTAGCTGGGACTACAAGCATACACCACTATGCCCAGCTAATTTTTACATGTTTTTATATAGATGAGGTCTCACTATGTTGCCCAGGCTGGTCTCGAACTTCTAGGCTCAAACTTCTAGGCTCCTTCCTTGGCCTCCCAAAGTGTTAGGCTGACCGACATGAGCCACCACATCCAGCCCAGGGGAAATTTTTGACCCTGCTTAGAACTAAAGCAATTTCTGAGAAAATGTGATTTTTTTCCTCCCAAGCTCTATACAAAACATGGAATTTAGGGACACTGAGATCTCCTTAACAATCCTTCCTCAGAAACTCTAACATGCAAGGTATATCTTCAAAAGGCCATCCGTGGTAGAGACGGTGTCCAATCAAATGTTCCAATGACAACTGACTCAAAGCAGCGGCCAACAGGGTGTCATCAAGGAGGTGACAGCTATAAACCCCCAACGTCATGTAAAATGTGAAACCGCTCTCCAGGTCCCACACAACGGACGTAAATGTTTACTCGACACTATGGTTACAAGAGGGCCCGTTTGCAATAAAACCTCCAGCCAGACAACGATGCGTTCGCCCCTGCTATATCAAGTCAGCCCGAATGGATGTGCTACCTTTCATGGGGATGAATGAAAATTTTACTTCAGAAGCTTTTCTTTTTTGTCATGTCACAATCTGGAAGTGTTTTTGAAGGCGTCATTGCCAATATCCGAGAATCAAAAACTACTAAAAAAAAAAAAGCGTGGGCGGGTGCCTCGCTTTCCTCGTCAACGAGTTCTTGCGGCAAACGCACCCTTCTGGGCCATTCTGCTGCCTTTGGGGCCACATCGGGGGGAGGAGCAGGGGGACTAGACACCCTGTGCCAGGAGAAGACCGGCTTCTAATGTCTCGCATGTCCCTTGCGATCCCCTGGGAAGGAACCATGGCCACCTCTGCTGTTCAGCCTGGGGTGCCCCGAGCTGCAGGAGCCTGGCCACATTCCTGGGTTCCAACGCAGGCCTATGTCACTCTGTGCCAATGCAGCCGTGGCATCCTTTCCAACACTGACAGAGGTCATAGAAGGAACAAAAGGCAGAGAGAACAGGACACTGGCAGGAATTAATTGCAAGAAAAATGGGGATTGCTGAAAAAAGAGCCCGCTGTGTTTTTGACCCCTTGATTGACAGACAGGTCCAAGGCGGGGCTGATGCTTAGGTCTTGTGGTGGGTGCCAGCCTGAACGGCAGCAGTGGGGCTGACACCTCCCCATGGGAGTCTCCTGCCATCGCCTAATCCCCGTTCTGTCCCAGCATAGGTCTGGGAAGCCCCAAGGCCTGGGGAGGGAAATACTCCTTCCTGAGAGCCCACCTGGGTGCTGGGTGCTCTGCAGCTCCCTTGAGTCATCATGCAGTTCTGCAAACTCAGTGTCACTAGGTCTGTGTGACAGATTCGGAAGCTGAATTCACAAGTGGGAGGCCACAGGGGCCTCTGATCTGAGCCACTGGAATCCGGGCTTTTGGACTCACTAGGCTGGGAGAAAGAGGCGGCACCTGCCTGACTGTGGTCCTCTCTCGACATAGCGGGTGACACACGGCCCTGTCGATGGCCCTTTGTGAAGACAGGCGGGTGAGGCTTGCCACGGCTCTTAGCACCAGCACGGCATACAGTAGGGCCTTCACAGATGCCAGTGGTCCCTGCTGTGAAGAGATAGGGCTGGGTTATGGACATGACATGGGGGTTTCTCAGAAACGAGAAGCAGAACTTCCACACAATCCCCTAGGTGGGTGTACCTCTGGGTAAGTGAGGTCAGGAGGAGAGGCCTGCCCCCCGTTACTCATAGTTGCCAAGGCATGGACACAACCTGGGTGTCCGTGGATGGATGAGTGGACAAAGAAATTGCGGCACATGCCACACACGCGCGCGTGCACACACACACACACTGGAATACCATTCAGCCTTGAAAAAGAATATCCTGCCATTTTCAAAAACATGGAAGAACTTAGTGGCCATTATGCTGAGTGGAGTAAGCCAGACACAGAAGAACAAATGCTGTGTGATCTCACTTGTATGTGGAATCTAAAGAGTAAATACAGGGTGGAAGGGGTTACTGGAGATCTGATCTAGGAGTGGAAAGTATGGGGATGCTGGTCAGGGGGAAGATGATTAAGCTCTGGAGTTTTCAAGTGCAACATGGGGCGACGGTAGCCATCCTGCAGTGCTGACTCGAAATTTGCTAAAATGGTAGATCTCAAGGGTTCTCACCCCACACAAAAGGCAACAATGCGAGATGATGACATGTGAACGAACTTGATTGTAGGAATTCCTTCGCAACACATGCCTACATCAAGTGATCACATGTATTTCTTACATCTATGCCATTTTTATTTGTCAATTACACCTCAATTAAGCTGAAAGGAATAATTTTAAAAAATAAATGAGGTGGTAGTGGCTTAACGTTGTGGCTGTACTAAATGCCACTGAATTGTTCACTTTAATTTGACTAGTTTTATGGTTTGTGAATTTCAGCTTGATACATGGAAAAAGAAAGAGAAGAGAGAGAAACATGGGGGGGAGGAGGATTTAACCCCCAGGTTGTCCTGACTCTCTCCTCTCAGTCCCAGGAAGAACAGGAGGACACAGGGCTAAATCTGTGCTTTGTGATTCATAAGCTGTGTGACTTCAGACAAGTCACTCTGCAGTGGGCCTCAGTTTCCCTTACAGTAGAGTGAGAATGTTACAAGGCTGTTGTTAAGACTCAAGTGAATCAGAAGGGAAAACATATGCTAAACCTCATCAAGCCTTGGCTGGTGGTTCCCTGAATGTCGCTTGGTGTGTTGGGATGCCTTCACGTACTTCTTGGGGTTTAGAGTATGAAACTCTAACCCCTGAGCCCCTTGAAGACCAGATCAAGGAAAAGGTCATGCCTGAATGCATGGGAGACTTAGGAAAAAGAAGAGAGGAAGGGAGTTAACATGTATTGGCGCCTGCTGTATGCCTGGCCTGGTGATGGGCATTCCAGAGCTGCAGTCCAGGAGTCCAACCCGTGACTAGGACATCTAGGTCCGTTCGCTGCCAGTGGCTCTACTGCTAGAAATGGGATCCTCTTTCAGGTGCCTAGTTGTTTTGGGTTCTGGGTGGGGTCCCCTGTGATGTCTACCCTATAATTTCTCCCTTGCCCATGTCCAAGGCTGTGCCCATCACCTCTACCCAGCAGGAGAGGCTGTCCTCCCTGCCCAGGGCTCAAACCCTGGACACACAACACCCTGGGCAAAGAAGGGAGAGTGGGCTTCTTTCTGCCACATGTCTTGGGCCCCACAGTCTTACAAAAGCTTCAAGGTCAAGCTTCTAATCTCAGAGCTCCACCTGGTTCAGGAGCCAGATGGGCACGGGTCCTATACCTCCTCTCTTCTTCCCTCTCCCCAAAACCCACCCAATGTCTCTTTTCTCTCTCTCTCTCTTACAAAAGCATCTAGGTGTATCAAGGGATAGAAAGTGTCAGTGGGGGTATCATCTGCCCCACTAGTGACTGCACTGGGACCCAGCAAACCCTGAGAGCGATGCCACATCCTTACACAAATGATGTGAGACAGGTGTTATTAACTCAAGTGATAGATGAAGAGACTGTGGCCCAGAGAGGACATGCATCTGGCTAGGATCCTCAAGCAGTGAGCAGCCAAGCTGGGATTCAGATGCTGGGCCGTGTCAGGGTAGGCTTCTGGCAGCGCCCCTGAGTTCCTGTTTCCAGTCACACAGACATTAGCTGGAGCTCCCAGACCTACTTCCCAAGCCCATCTGATGGGCCCACCCCAACCTCAGGTTCAATTCTGCCTTCCCTTGAGAATGTCAAGTAATCTCCCCCTTCTTAGAAACCTGGCCTCTGCCAGGCATCAAATTCACTTCTGAGCGAGAGAGCCTGAGGCAGAGGCCAACTCCATGTCCTTGGTCCTTTGGGATGACAGCGGCCTCAATCTGGGCCTGCAGGCGAGCCTTCTCCCTCCCTTTCTTTCTACCCATTCCTTCATTCTGATATGGTTGAGATGCTGAGATGCAAAATGCCCTAACGGCATTACCCCTCTTCCCTTTCTTCTCTGCCCTTTGTGTCTGCGAACCCTCAAATCACAAGCTACGCCAGCCAGTTTAGCATAAGAAATTAAATTAATGTTCATGCTCCAACTCCAGATGTAAATGCCTTTATTAATAATTTAAAGCACATTTATTTATGCAGTTTGATATTTTTCAGGTTCAGGGAAGCAATTAAGTTTTGCTCAAGTTGCTGATCAGCTCAGGGTGTCATCAAATGGCTCTTCTTCCCCGTCTGCCCCTCCGGAGATGCTGGGGGGAGAGCGAGGTAGGTAGGGCTGAGGATGGAGGATGAGGTAGGGGAGGCTCCCCTCCCTGCCCCATATCAGTCCCTCTTCTGGGAGACAGGTAGGTGTGCAACTGACATTCACGCTGGCCCATCTCAAGAAACGTGAAGTACTTTCTCAGAATTCCCTGGATTATTAAACGAGAAGACCTGCAGGGGTCCCTGCCACTAAAAGTTCTTCCCTGTAACTAATCTCTTGGGAGACTGTCATCAATAAAAGGTCACTTTTGCCTGGGTGTGTTGGCTCACACCTGCAATCCCTTCCTTGGGAGGCTAAGGTGCCCTGGGGTGGGGTGGGGTGGGGTGGGGTGGCAGCCACCAGGATCACTGGGAGACTTCTGTCCGCCAGGGGCTCTCGGTCTCCAGGACGAAGAGAAGGTGGTGTATCTGGCATCAGCGGGAGCCGCACTTGAGAAAGATGCTGAGCAGCAGGGTGGGAGGCAAGAGCCCCGGACCAAGCCTGGCAGGCAGACCCTGGGCAAATCTCATACACCTGGGCCTCAGATTCTGATAAAGATCTTCTCTCCGTGATGGCCAACGAGAGGTGTCGGGTCTCCCTTGGCAGCCTCTCCAGCACCCCATCTTGTGACTTCACCTCCTGAATGTCACATCTCTGGAACCTGCCCACCTGTCTCCCTCTCACTGTCACCCCTGCTCTGGGCGCCATCATGTGTCCTGGGTCCCTCCCACAGCCTCCCCACAGTGTCCTTGCTGCCTCTGTTCCCCCTGTCGGCATCTGGTGAAGACCCAAGTGCCCCCTCTGCAGCACACACACTTGCTTGAGAACTCTGAGTGTTCTCTGATGCCTCAGGATCAAGGCCAAATGCATCCCCTGTCCCACGGTCCACCACAGGGGTGGCCCTGCTGCAGCCCCTGCCCCCAGTTCTCCCGTCTTGCCTCAAGACCCCTGCTTCTAAGTCATCCTGGCCTTTCTCCAGTTTCTTTTTTATTTTATTTGTTTATTTTTTGAATCAGAGTCTTACTCTGTCACCTAGGCTGGAGGGCAATGGCATGAACATGTCTCACCACAGCATCGACCTCCTGGGCTCAGGTGATCCTCCTGCCTCAGCTTCCCTAGTAGCTGGCATTACAGGCAAGCACCACCAACTCCAGCTAATATATATATACATATTTTTGTAGAGACGAGGTCTCACTATGTTGCCCAGGTTAGTTTGGAACACCTGGGCTCAAGCAATCCTTATGCCTAGGCCTCTCAAAGTGCTGAAATTACAGGTGTGAGCCATGCATATTGCCCAGTTTCAAGAACTCACCGTGTGCCTTCCTGTGGGCTGTTCCATCTACTGTGTCTCCACCTCCCCCACCCCTCCCCTCTCATTTAATGGCAGATCATTGTTCTCTCCTGGGGACCTCTAGGTCCAATTGATTCACTTCCTTGTGGAATGCTCTCATGCGGTCCCATCTCATCTCCACAGCCCTGTCACAGTTCCGGGTTCCATATCGGCTTCCGTGATGGTGGGCAGATGCCTATCTCCTCACTGGAGTGCCAGGTTTTCCACTGGCCTCGGTCTCTCTCGAGGGCCAGCACTGCACCCTGTGAATGGCCTGTGGTGGGCGCTGACTGCGTATCTGTGACCAGAGAGCTCTGGGTGACAGAGGAGTCCACGGAGACATCTGGGCTAAAAAAGGCGAGGCTCCTTCTGGCCTCAAAGCTTAAGTAGAGCACCATGCCACATTCGGCCCAGTAGGAAACGACAGTTCATCTGTGGGTTGGACTGGCCCCAGCTGGTGCTTATAAATGACAGGCTTTTATAGCAGGGGATGGGGCAGGGCTGGGAGAAGAGGCTGTCCCAAGACGGGGGATCTGTTGGGTGGGGAGTGGGGACGGGGGAATAGCCACAGTCCCATATCTTGCACAGGAGGCAGTGTGTTTTGTGTTGCGTACAGTGACCAGTTGACTGGAGTCGCGGGTGGTGAAAGAATTCACCCAAGTCAGGTCGGAGTAGAGAAGGACTGGTTTATTGAGCACATTGGGAGGGAGCAGAGCTCTGGGCAGTGGTAGAGAGCTTCCTGCACTGAGTCAGTGCCTGAAGTTGTTTTGAAGGGAGCGGGTCTCTTAATGATTAGGGTTAGGGTTCCATCATTCATCAGGGCTCCCACCATGCAAATGAAGGATTGAAACATGGCAGTTCTGACTGGCTGATGTTCGTTCCCACCATGCAAATAAGGGATTGAAACATGGCAGTTCTAGTCAGGCACAGTGGCTCATGCCTGCCATCTCAGCCCTTTGGGAGGTGGAGGTGAGAGGATTACCTGAGCTCAGGGGTTCAAGACCAGCCTGAGCAACATGGCAAGATTTCATCTCTACAATAAATCAAAAAATCAGTCGGGCATGGTGGCATATGCCTATGGTTCCAACTACTTGGAGGGCCGAGGCCGAAGGATCACCTGAGCCCAGCAGGTTGAGGTTGTGGTAGCCGTGAGTTTGCCACTGCACTCCAGCCTGGGCAACAAAGTGAGACTCCACCTCAAAAATAAAAAAGAAACATGGAAGTTCTGATTGGTTGATGTTCGTTCCTGCCATGCAAATAAAGGATTGAAACATGGCAGTTCTGATTGGTTGGTGCTCGACTCTGATTGTGGCCTGCTCATTGGTCAGTTAGAGGCTAATGCAAGGTGGTTCTTGTCTTAAAAATGGCTCCCATATTTTGAAAACAGCCCTGGACTGGAAGTCAAGAGAGCTGGGCTCTAGTATAATTCTACACCGGCTCCTGTGTCTTGAGCAAACTCTCTGGGTCTCAGTTTGCCAACTCTCACCAGGGGTGACCTCTACCTTCCATGGCTAGAATGAAAGTCTAATATAACATCACATTCCAAAAGGTCCGGCCTGACCGTCTTTCTCACCCATCTTCCTAGGTCTCCAGTTATTGCTCCCCAAGTTAAGTGGGGGCCAGTGAGGCCGTACATGACACCGGACAGCTGTGGGCTGTCCTGGGAGCTCCCTAGATGCATAGCCTTCCTAGTACCCAGTACTATAAGAGACTGTCTTGTTTATTCACTCATGCTCCTCCAGGCAGGATACCGGCTCCTAGAGCAGGGAGCCACCTGCACCAGGCAGAGTCTCTGCCTATTCCAGGTGCTCCACAGGGGAAGATGGAAGTAGAGGGAGAGGCAGCTGGAGCCCCAGACATATGGGGCCACAGATAAGGATAGAAGGGAACCTGGCCTGAGGCTCTCCTGGGCTGAGAGGGGCCCCGGGACCCCACCTGAGGCAGGCCTGTGTTAACTATGGGGAACCAGGCAGGTCTCTGGAGGCTGGAAGTTGAGACGGCTGGCCCACACGGGTCTGGTCTAGACAGAGCCAGCAGGGGGTGCAGGCCTCAGTGGGAACAGGCTTGGGAAGTGGCAGACCTGGCCCAGATCCTGGCTCTGGTCCGGCCCCCTGGGACCCTTGGGTAAGGGGTCAACCTCTTAGAGCTCCAGTTTCTTCCAGTGAGGGACAGGAGCACTGAAGTTGAGTTGGTGCATCTGTGGTCCCTGGCCCCTCCCTTCTAGAAGAGCCCTCGGGGGAAGGGCCAGGGGCAGGGGTTATGTGGGGAAGTCCAGCAACTGACTCTAAAGGAAGCCAAACCCACTTTCACTTTACTTTCGGTTAATGGTTCTTAAAGCGATTTCAGATGGAACTTTAAAGCTTATGGGGTGGTGCTGGGCACAGTGGCTCATGCCTGTAATCCCAACACTTTGGGAAGTCCGAGGTGGGAGGATCACTTGAAGCTAGGTGTTCAAAACTAGCCTAGGCAACACGGTAAGATCCCATCTCTACAATTTTTTTTTAAAGTTAGTGTTGTGTGTTGGTGTGTACCTGAAGTCCCAGCTACTCAGGGTGCTGAAGATCACCTGAGCCCAGAAGGTCGAGGCTGTGGTGGGCTATGACTGTGCCACTGTATTCCGGCCTGAGTGACAGAATGAGACCCACTCTCTAAAAAAGAAGAAGAAGAAGAAATGCTTACTAGGGGGAAAGAAGGAGATGGGGAGTCTTTTTTGTTGGGGAGAGAAAATGGGTAAAAGTAGGAGCCTGGTGAGACTTGGTGGGAAGGGTGTATGTGGGGGAGAATCAGAGCCTTCCAGCTCATCCCTTGGACTAGGCCCCCAGCAGGGCTGTGACCCCTAGGAGAGGCTGGCCCAAAGTCTGGGCCCCAAGCTGGCTTTCTCCGGGGTGGGGGGGGAGTTCACATCATCCTGCCTGCCCCGCCAACCCTGGACCTCACATGGATCGGTAGCCCACTCTGGCCACTTCAAGGCTTCCCACACAATGCTCCACTGCCCCAACTGGACATCCCTGCAAGATATTCTAGACACTGGTGCTCCTGGGGAACACCAGGGCCAGGGCACCCCTGTGCACATATGAAAATTGGATGATGAGCAAGTGGGGGATCCTTCTTCCCAGGTTTCTCAGACAGTTCAGGCTGTTTGAAGAATACCATGCACTGGACGGATGGGAGAGCAAACACCCCTCCCAGCTCCGGAGGCTGGGTTGGGTGCCGGCGAGGCTGGGTTCTGGCAAAGGCCTCTTCCCGTGATGTCCTGCAGAGCTGCCCTTGATGTATGCAGGCAGAGAGGGAGGGAGCGCTGACCTCTTCCTCTCTTCCTGAGGATGCTCATCCTACCATGTGGGCCCCACCCTCAGGAAATCATCAAAACCTGATCACCTCCTCAAATCGTTCCCTCCAGGAGGATTCCAACACATGAAATTCAGGAAGACACAAACACCCAGCCCAGAACACTAGGGTGGTTGAAGGGGGTGCTCAGACCCTTTAGCTGCCCTCTACCCCAGAAGAGAGTGACCTGGGATGAGATGGGGCCCTTCCCTGAGCTTCCTCTGAAAAACGGGGGCAATCATGTTACAGCCTGACTGGGGTCTTATCCCTGCTGCCCAGAAAAATCAGAACTGATGCAGCCATCAGATGAAGAAAGAGTTTGGCAAAGCAGCTGAACCAGGAGGGCAGAAGAAATCTCTCAAATCCGCCCCCCCACAAATTTGGAGGATAGGGCTTGTAAAGGGAACTTGGCAGGCAGAGGGATTGAGGTGTGGATTGGTTGATGATGTCATGGGGTGGTATCAAGACTGTCTTCCTGGGGTCCTGTGACTGGTAGAGGAATTCCTGCTGGGCCTAGGCAGGGGTTTGGGTCTGCCAGAGCAGGGATCTCCAATCCCCAGGCCATGGTCTGGAACCAGTCTGTTAGGAACTGGATCACACAGTAGGAGGTGTGTAGTTGGTGAATGAGCTCAGCTTCATCGGTATCTACAGCCATTACCCATGGCTTGCGTCACCACCTGAGCTCCGTCTCCTGTCGGATCAGCGGTGGCATTAGATTCTCATAGGAGCACAAACCCTGTTGTGAACAGTGCATGTGAGGGATCTAGGTTGTGCACTTCCTATGAGAATCTAATGCCTGATGATCCGAGGTAGAGCTGAGGCAGTGATGCTAGCTCAGGGGAGCAGCTGCAAATACAGATCAACATTAGCAGTGAGGTTTGACTGCACAGAGACCATCATAAATCAGTTGCTTGCAGAGTCCTATCAAAACCCTCTCCATGAGTGGCAAGTGAGTTGATGTCTTTCGGTGGTACGGCTGCATCTGGGGGCAGGCTTTAAGTCAGAATCCAACACTTATGTTAGTCTGTGCATGATCCACCCATTATTTTATTTACCAATTCCATCCATGCCTCTTTTTATGGTGAGTTGTATAATTACTTCATTGTATGTTACAATGCCATCATTATAGAAATAAACTGGACCATCAATGGTAGGCACTCAAATCATCCTGAAACCATCCCTCCATCCGCCTCCGTCTGTGGAAAAATTGTCTTCCATAAAGTTGGTCCCTGATGCCAAAAATATTGGGGACCGCTGCACCAGAAAACAAAGTCTGAAAAAGATCTCAAATGCCACTCCTAGGTTTTACGACAGGTGCGTAAAACACGGCCCCTGACAGGCAGAGCTACTGGGACCTCAGACACCATGGAAGTGGTCAAGGAGGAAGGTGTGGGGGAAGGTGGGTTCTCTGGAGATTGAAGTCACTTTTTCCTTCATGTGGGCTTTTGTCCTCAGCAGTTTGGGCCCGTTGTTACAGAAAGAATATGTGATCAGTCTTGCCCCTCCCCCCGGGGTTCAGGACATGAAGGTAACTTCACCATGGGTTGTTTCAATGGTATAGAATCTACTTCTGGCCAGGTATGGTGGTTCATCCTGTAATCCCAGTACTCTGGGAGCCGAGGTGGGAGAATTGCTTAAGCCCAGGAGTTTGAGACCAGCCTGGGCAACATTGTGAGAACCTGGTTGCCATAAAAACAAAAATTAGCCAGGTGTGGTGATGTGTGCCTGTAGTTCCAGCTACCCAGGAGGCTGAGGCAGGAGGATCATAGGAGGTCGAGTCCAAGGTGAGCCATGATCACGTCACTGCACTCCAAGCTGGGTGACAGAGGGAGATACTGACTCAAAATAAATAAATAAATACATAAACAAAAGAATCTACTTCTCAGAAGAATCTACTTCTCAGTGTTGTAAAGAAAAGATGAGACAAATTGCAAAGTGTCTAATTGGCAGAAAATCCTTCCCTGCCTTTTTTACCCCAGACCCTAAAGGCTTTGGGGTGAGGTGCAGGTAGTTTGAGCACCCTTGCATTTTTCCTCCATGGACATCTCTGCAGGGTCCTGGTGCCGCAGGCCCACTGCCTGCCCTGCCCACTGGGAACAGCAGCCGCCAGAGTGTTGATGTGCCCCTGACACCCTTCCAGTGCAGGAAGCTGATGGGTGGTGGCTGCAGACATGTGCTGAGCTCCCCTCTCATCTCATGACTGTCACTTGCGCCCTGCAGGCTGCTTTGCCAAGCGGAGCTCCAGCCAGCTGGGTGGGCTCCAGAGAACCATCCCTCTCTCCGACAGGGCGCGAGACAAGTTTGCAAAGAAGGCGGGGCTCCCCAGCTCTGACCTGGCCCCTAGCTCAGCGTGTTGAACCTCCACTGGTCCTGGACTCACTCTGCATCCTTAGACCGGCACCCAGCTCAGCAATACAGGCGACAGGGCTGAAGGGGGGTGGTCCCCAACCTGGGTCATTGCAAGGGTCATCAATTGCCCTCTAATGGAGTGAAAGCAGACTTAGAAACAACAGATTTGTTCAGTTCTCACCATGCTCATGCCTCTTTTACAGCTTTTATCCCCTGGCCTGACAATTTTTTTTTCATTTTGAGTCGTGTTGTACTCTTTTGCCCCGGCTGGATTGCAGTGGCACAATCATGGCCACCACATCTTCAACCTGCTGGGCTCAGGTGATCCTTCTGCCTCAACCTCCCAAGTAATTGGCACTACAGGTGAGCACTACCACACCCAGCTAATTTTTTTATTTATTGTAGAGACGAGGTCTCTCTAAGTTGTTCAGGTTGGTCTCAAACTCGTGGGGTCAGGTAATTCTCTCGCCTCCGTCTCCCAAAGTGCTAGGATTACAGGCATGTGACACCATGCTTGGTGTTGATATTAATTTTATACAGGAAATTTCAAAGGCTAGCCCAGAACCCAAGTGAATTTCTTCAGCAAACATGATTCAGAATGACCTGGGACTCAGCATTTTCTGGGAATAGAGAGGACAGAGTCCCAGCCCCTGCCTCTGGCATCTACCCCCGAGGGACCTGGCTCTCGATCTCCTATGAGGCTGTCGGGGGTCACATGGAGGCAGGGGCTGTGGTGGCCATGCCAGCTTGTGGTGTGCGTTGCCTGGTCTCAAGGCCACGTGTGTGTCAGCTCTTGGTGGATGCCCCACCCACCAGCCCCTCCTAGTCCTGCACAGATCTGGGCCTGCTGCAGGTCCTGCCGCAGATCTGTGGTTCAGGGTCTAGAGGAGCGCCGCCTGGGCCTGCCTCTTGGGCTCCCCTGTCACTTGCAATCGCTCTTGAGAAGCAGAGGTGGTGCATCAGTGAATGGCATGGACCCTCTGACACCGCCCGTTAACCTGCTGATCAGTGCTGCTTGGGCCGGTTTAGCAATCCACTTGGCATTTTCCAAGACAGGAACGCCTTGGCTCCTTCACTTAAGCCTCTGCATTATGTAAGGCTTAGAAATGTGGGGGAGAGGCTGGGGCCATGGGGCACCTCCCTCACTCCTGTTAAGCCCAACTAGGTTTCCTTCCAACAGGTGGGGTTGCTTTCTCCAGGTAGACTGCAGGAAACCTGCACCGCAGTGGCTCCTGCCCCAACCTACCTGAGTCACCATGAAGCAAGTCAGAAAGATGCCAGGAAGGACTAGGGCCACGGAGTCTGCGACACCATGTTTGAAGTATAGCTCTAACAGGGAGTTGTTTAACCCTTTGGAACTGCAATTTTCCATCTCTGGGATGGAAATAAGAAACCTCCTTTTGGAGATGCAGTGAGCACTGCACCAGGTGGCATACGTGGGGTTCCTGCCGCAGTGCCCAGGACAGAAGGGACTTGCTGGGACATGTACGTGACATGCAGGAACGGGTCAGAGGTGATGTCCTGTATGCCACTGGGTAAGGAGGCAGCAGGAGACTTGTATTTCCTCAGTCCTTTTAGCACAGACTGGACAGATTGAGCTATGAATTCCAGTTTGGACACTGAGGGGCAGAATAATTTTGAGCAGATGTTTTAGGTTCCCCAGGTTTCAGTTTCTTCAGCAGCTTTTCCAGCTGTGAAACAGAGATGATATCTGAGGACTGAATGAAACAATGCCCAGGGCACTTGCAGCATGGCACAATGGCATGCTCCCAGTGGACACCAGGTCCTTCCCTCCTCCTCCTCCCTCCTCCATCACAAGATGCGGACACAGGATCTGTGGACCCTCATTCTCTCTCTCTCTCTCTCTCTCTCTCTCTCTCTCTCTGTCCCTGTCTCTGTCTCTCTCATTTACTCTCTTTCACTCATTCTCTCTCCCTCTGCCTCTCTGTCTCCCTGCCTCTCTCTCTGACTCTGTCTCTGTCTCACTCTCTCTCTGTCTTTCTCTCTCACTCACTCTTTCACTCACTCTCTCTCCCTCTACCTCTCTTTGTCTCTGTTTCTTTCTCTATCTCAGTCTCTCTCCCTCCCTCTCTCCCCCTTCCCTTCTCTCTCCCTTCCCCTCTCCCTCCCCTTCATCTCTCTGTACCTGTCTCTCGCTCTCTTTCCCCTCCCTCTCACCCCACTCTTTCTCTGTCTCTGTCCCTGTCTCTCTCTTTGTTTCTGTCTCTCCCTCTCTCCCCCCTCCCCCATTCTCTGTCTCTCTCCCCTTCCCTCCCCTTTCATCTCTTTGTACCTGTCTCTCTCTCCTCTTCCCCATCTCCCTCCCCTTCAACTCTTTGTACCTGTCTCTCTCTCTTTCTCTCTACCCTTTCCCTCTTCCTCCTACCTCACACACTCTCTCTCTGTACCTCTTTCTCTCTTTTCCCCACCACACACATACCTAGAAAACACACACACACACACCATACAAATGCACCCAGACACATAAATACTCGACTTTCCTGGCCCCAGAATCTTCCAGGGGGTTTCTGAGGTCTCTGTTCCTGTGTCTGTCTGCAAGACCTGTTTTCAGAGCTGTCATGGGCTCTTTTTCTAGAAGGCAAGATCTCCAAGCCATGAACGCTGTTGCTTAAAGGAACATTATTTCTGGGGAAAAAAATACTTTAAATGTAATTATGTCTTAGATACACATCTAGTAAATAATTAGACATGAGCTGCTTTGAATGTAAAATGCCACAGTTCTGCAGATGGGACAGACAGATTTTGGCAGTCAGAGGAAGCCAGGAAAGAAATAGAGAGGAAACCCTGGGCTTTCTTGCTGGCTACCTGGTGTCACTGAGGGACACAGGCGCGGGAAGGGAGCAGGCTGAGGAGCGAGAGGTGAGAGGGACTCTGCTCTGATTTCCTTGCCCATCTAGGCTTCCTCCTCGCCATCCTGGCCTCGACCTCTGCTGCACCTTCCTGGGCTGTTGCATCCTCCCAACTCACCCCCCCACCCGCCAAGTCCCATCCCTTCCTTCCTTGACCTGTTCTCTGCGGAATGTCACTAGAAGTTTGTTCCCCTAAAGGTCACTTTTCTCAAACCTCCTTATGTCCCCGCATAGCATTGTGTCTGACTTTGCCTGCTTAGCTTTCCAGTGGAACGGAACAGTCTTTTCGCCAGTACTCCCCCGCGGGTGGCTGGCCGTGTAGTTCCCAGACTCTCCAGAGCAGCCCGATCCTAGAAACCATGACTCTAGCTCTAGATCACAGAACCACAGCCACATCTTTTTAAAGGCTAGAAGACCTAGCTCAGTGCACTACCTGGACCGCTCTCCTGACACCTTGCACTCCTCTCCCCAACTTGTCCCTTCTCTTCCTGACTTTTCCTTCTGTTTCATCCACCTTGGTTTCTTGGGCTGAATCTTGAGACTCAATTGCCTGTCTTTGACCTTTGACTTTCCTCCGGGCAGGAGGTATGGCTTCTCCCTCCCGACAGGTCCTCACCTAACATTTCGGAACACGTCCTGGGATGTATGCTGGGCTATGTTCATGGAGGCAAGGACAGTGAATATCCATTTGGAAGAAGAGCCCCTTAGACAGTGAATTCATAGACACACACACACACACACACACACACATACACAGAGAGAGAGAGAGAGAGAGAGAGAGAGAGAGAGATGAACAGGGAATGGTGGTATTGGGGGGGTAGATCTGGAACGCTGAACACAGGAACAGGAATGAAATGTTGTCCTTGAACTCTACAGCCAGCCAGAGGTCAGCCAATAGTATTTCATCCTTAATTGATTTATCGGATTACGCTTTAATGGAACAAGTAGGGAGCAGGAACAAGCCAGGGAGTGATTACAATAGTAGAGATTATGCTCAAGGATTCCATCTGATCTTCAAGCAACCCCAAGGAGGAGGGCGTGCCCCCTTTTTCCAGCCCAGGAAGCAGCTGGCTTTTCTGAGATTGGCGAGGAGTCCAGGCTGGCCCGAGGGGCATCCTGGTGCTGACTCATAAGGCCACACTAACCCCGGACGGGGAAGATCACCAGGCACCTGCGTCCACGGTACTTCCTGAGTCATGTTGGGAGGACTTTCTGGGGCTGCCAGTCCCTTTGATGCTGGCACCTTTGCCAGGGACGCCCCCTTCCTTTCTTCACTGCCTGCCTCCTGGCCTCACTCTGCCTTGGCCCCGGGGGCGGAAGGAGAGCTGCTGAGTAGTCATCTGAACTGGCGTCCTCAGGGCCGCGGAGGAAAAGGACATTGATTTATGATCAAAAAGAGGAAGAAGGATGCGGAGAGGTAGCTGGCTGGCAAGAGTGGGTGGGCGATGAGAGGGAACCAGAAAGAACAGAAAGAATCCCTGAGCCTTAAACACAGAGCCTGCCCTATGACTCCGGGTAGGTGTGGGCTGAGGATCTTTCATGTAAAGCTGAAATGGAATCACGAATGAGGAGAAAGTGTCCTGGGGCCTGGTTGCGTCTTACAGGACTGAATTAAATTTAAAACGTATTGAATGGGGCCTGGCGAGCAAGGAAGGGCAGCTGCCGGGGAAGCATCTAGAAACGCTGGCCCAGCCCACCAGTGTCCCCCGCCACAGCCCGCGTCACTGCGGAGTCCCGGTAATTTTATAATTGGCCCAATGGGTTAGGATTGGACACCAGAAGAGCCAATTAGCAAGCATCTCCCCTGACCTCCGGTTTAGGGTGATGGGAGCTGAGGTAATGACTTGAGACAGGGGGAGGGAAAAAAACAAAACTAAAAATAAAAATAGAAAATATCAAGAGCAAGACCTAAATCTTTTTGGTTCCCTGATTAATAACCCTGTCATGCTGATCACAAGGTCTAAACAGCAATGCTGGTTGCAGCTGAATTTTTTATACTTTCTATTAATCTTTAATGATAGCTTGGTCACCTAGTCTCTTTTATCTTGTCAGATAAATGTATGGTTAACAGGATAATGAGATTTCTAAAGCCCCATTCCAGCTCCCAGCTAGCTAGTGCAGGCGGTGACCTCTGACCCCCGGCAGACAGCGGCACCAGGGTGCTCGTAATTGGTAGGTGTGCTGGGAATGTATTGGAAGCTGACGGATGGTCTAAACTTTGATTTGAGGTCAGCAAGGTCACCGAGCTCTGGAAGACCAGCCCGGTTTTATTACCAGCTGCCTCTGATGGGGATATAATTAGATTTAGCTATTGCTTTATTAATAAGTAATCACTTCCCCCACCGCTGTGGGTGGGAAAATGTATTCCTTGGATAATTTGAGGACACGAGTCTGGCTTTATTAATAAGAATATATCATGTGTATTTGGCCGGGGGCAGACGCCCATCTGGGTTTCTGGACTTTGGGGGAACTTTATCATTTTTACTCATGTGCAGTATTGAATAAATCGGCCTTGCCTTTTGAAATCTATCCTTGCTTCAGTGACCTCTAGCTCTCTGTTGTCATAGGAGACTGCTGTTTTGGCCGGCTTCTCAATGACTCATGACTCAAAAGTATGTAAATGATTTTATCCCGCTGTCTGTCCATCCATCCGTCCATCCATCCATTCATCCATCCATCCACCCATCCATCATCCATCCACTCATTCATCATCCATCCACCCATCCACCCATCCAACCATCCATCCATCCATCCATCCATTCATTCATCATCCATCCATCCATCCAACCATCCATCCATCCATCCATCCATCACCCATCTATTCATCCATCATCCACCCATCCACCATCCATCCATCCATCATCTGTCCATCCAACCCTCCATCCATCATCTATCCTTTCATTCATCATCCATCCATCCATCCATCCATCTATTCATCCATCATCCATCCATCCAACCATCCATCCATCTATCCATCCATCCATCCATCCATTCATTCATCATCCATCCATCCATCCACCCATCCACCCATCCAACCATCCATCCATCCATTCATTCATCATCCATCCATCCATCCACCCATCCACCCATCCAACCATCCATCCATTCATCCATCCATTCATTCATCATCCATCCATCCATCCAACCATCCATCCATCCAACCATCCAACCATCCATCCATCCATCCACCCATCCACCCATCCAATCTTCCATCCATCCATCACCCATCTATTCATCCATCATCCATCCATCCAACCATCCATCCATCCATCCATCCATCATCCATCCACTCATTCATCATCCATCCAACCATCCATCCATCCATCCATCCATCCACCCATCCACCCATCCAATCTTCCATCCATCCATCCAACCATCCATCCATCCATCCATTCATCCATCCATCTATCATCCCTCTATTCATCCATCACCCGTCCCTTCATGCACCCGTCCATCCATCCGTCACCCATCCATCTTCCATCCACCCTCTGTCCACTCATTCATCCATTCATCATCACTTTGACTACCTGGTCATGTGAGTACAAATTATCCCCAGCTTACCATGGTTCAAATGAACACTTTTTTGACTTTAGGATGGTGCAAAAATGACACATATTCAGTAGAAACTGTACTTGAGTTCCCGTACAACATTCTGTGTTTCACTATCTGTACAGCATTCAATAAATTACATGAGATACTCCACACTTTATTATATAATAGGCTTTGTGTTAGATGACTTTGCCCAAGTGCAGGGTAATGTGTGAGTGTTCTGAGCATATTTAAGGGTGGCTGTGCCAAGCTATGATGCTCAGCAGCTGATGTGAATTATATGCATTTCAACCTATGATATTTTCAACTTCTGATAGGTTGGTTGGGATGTAGTCTTTCCTGTCAGAGTCCAAGAACATCTGCACTTCCTAACTGCCAGTTTCAACCCTAGATGAAGGGGCAAGGGGTTCACAGAGGGTTAAAACCTGACTCCTGCCTGAGGAGATTCACAAGCAAAGAAGTAACTACAATTCAAGGTTGGGTGAGTTAAGAGCCATAGAAAAGTATTCCCAAATGCTAGACAAATGTATGCCAAGTGCCAGGCATCAGACCTGACACAGCAAAGAAAGCCTCCTATTTTGAAACACTATGAGCATTACTCTTACTTTTCAGAGAAGGGCTGGGGGGTAGAAAGGAGGTGGACTTGAAAGAAGAGCTGAGAAATTTCTTTCTTTCTTTTCTTTTCTTTTTTAGACATGGTGTCTCACTATGTTGCTCAGGTTGGTCTCGAACTCTTGATCTCAAGCGATCCTCTTCCTTGGTCTCCCAAAGTGCTGCGATTACAGACGTGAACTACTGTGCCTAGGCAGTTTCTTTAAATGCTGAAGAATTTGAGAGTTTCTCCAGTGTATCCCATGATAGAGAATTAGAAATATATGGGGGAATGGAAAGGGAGAGAGAGAAATAAAATGTAAGAGAAATAATTAAAGAAATATCACTCATTAGTCCTAGACTCTAAATGATTCAGCAACTATTTATTATCTACTATGAGGAAGCCCTGTCCTAGACATTTTCTCCATCTCTCCAAAGGTAGTCCCCATAAAAAGATTGCAGTTCTAATATTCACTACTTCAGCATCGCATTCTATTCTGAAACACTGCAATCTTTGCATTTTTGTTGGTTAAATGCCATCATTTAGGTATTTTCTATAAACCCCAAATTTGCTCTGTTGGGGACCTCTTCTCCGGCTGGTGACACAGGGATTTAGTTCCCAATGTCTTAATGTGCACCTAGAGACTTAAATACCCCCATTAAAATTTCTAGCTGAACAAAGGAGTTCTCTTTTTAAAAGTGACTCTGATCTCTATCATATTTTGTCTAATCTAAGGCACAATTATCTTACGTTCCCTGAGAAATAAAAAGCACTGCTAATTTTACTGTGACATGCTATTGGTTGTTAGACACATTTTGGTTTCCAAAATGTCAAATTGCAAAAAGAAATGTGTTTTACAACTGATAAAATATAGTAGTTTAAACTCTCTCCAGATCTGTTGTTTTAATACCCATTTCTCAGGATCTCTTGGGAGATGTCCCATCAGAACATAATCCCTCATAGCTATTGGCTATTTGTCCTCCAGAGCCTCCAGGGCTCACATCTACTTCCCAAAGCCTCTGATGGCATCTCCTTAAAAACGAGGACGGGGTGGGTGGGGTGTGGAGATGGGGGGGTGGGCTGGAAGGATGAGGGTCTCAGGTCTGACCTCCATCTTCGCCTGGAGAGACCCTGCTGATCTCTCTAGCTCCCCTCCCCTTTTCTTTCTCCAAGGCCACACTCATTCTCTGAGGGCCTAACCTCTCTCCAGGTATAGCTTATCTTCATGAGGAGATGCTCAAGAGGAGTGGACGGGAGAAGCTCCCTAGGGAGAACTCGAGCCAGGACCAAGGAGCCTAAGTCCTGGCCTTAGGCCTCCCTCAGATGGAATGACGTCTGAGCGCACAGAGTAGAAGGCAAGTGTGACAAAGGTACCGAGCCATTTTTCTCTGGTTGTTGCCACCGTCTTAGCAATTAACTCTCCATCCTGCAGTGAATTCACAGGTGGAGCTGGAAGGGTGTGTGTGGACATATGCTGCAGACCCCATCCAATACCCACCCAGAGAAACGGTTCCATTCTAGGGGCCCTTCCAGTAAGCCCACTTATTGAGTGCTTGAAAGGCATTGGGCACCATCTTTCCATCTGTATTGGTCAGGATAGACTGGGTTGTGCTGCTGTAATGAGCCCCAAATCTTCAATGACTTGACCCGGTAAGAATTCATTTCTCACGGATGCAAGGTCCAATGTAGGGCAGCTCTCCTCCAAGTGGTGACACAGGGATCCAACTCCTTTTGATGTAGCTTACGTTTTGCAGACCCTTAGAGTTGAATAAACTTCTAGGGGTGGGTGCTTCCAAGTCCTCTTGGGGGTCGACTGCAGCTGGCCAGCCAGTGAGTAAGGTGGGTGTTGAGGTCTTAGGAGCCAGGCCTGGGAGTGGCAACTCTCCCATCTGCCCCATTCCTTTGTCCAGAGCTAGTCACGAGGCCCTGCCTAGATGCAAGGGACTGAGCCCAGGCAGAGCAAGACATGTTTGGGTAAACATTTAGCATTATCTTTCTTGCCAACAAAAGCCCCAAACTGGTGAGTGGAATAATGTTGCAAACTCAGAATCATTTGTCCTCTTCCTTATTATACCACAGGACTATAATCTGCTGTGGGGACAGAACCAAATAACAAACAAACAAAACTAACACAGAGAGAAAAAACACACATACACACACTCATTCACGAGAATAAACAGCTCTGAGATCCCACAGTTCTTGTTTCTTTGTAACTCCTCAGAGTCATTGGTGCAGAGAAGAGATTCATTTGGGAGCAAGAGGTCCTAGGTTTGAGTCTCGCCATGGTTACCGTTAGCTTATGATTTTATGGAAGTCACTTTCCCTCCCTGACCTCAAGTTTCTGTTCACTGGATCCTGTTAAATATTTACATAATTAACACTATGTAAATAGTGACAACATTTTCTGACTCTGTATTAGACATTGACAAATTCTGGTATGTGTGAGTACACAGGACCATTGTTTTGAAATCAGGACCGCACTGGACGACTGGGATTTGAGGACTGTATTAGTTTCCTATCATTACTGTAACAAAATTACTACCAATGTAGTGGCTTAAAGCAACATGGATTTATTTTCTTAAATTCTGGAAGTCAGATATGCGATATGAATCTTACGGGTCTAAATTCACAGTGCCAACTGGGTCGGATACTCTGAGGGCTCCAAGGAGGATCTGCTCCTGGCCTCCTCCACCTCCCTCCAGCCTCCTTTTTGGCACGACATTGCCCTCTTCCCTTCTGGGGTCAAGTCTCCTTCCCAGGACACCTGTGATTACACATAGGGTCTACCTGGATAATCTCCTCATCCCGAAATCCTTTATCAGCTCCTCCCTGCAAAGTCCCTTTTGCCCTAAAGGGACATCCACAGATTTGGGGGTCAGGACACAGACGTCTTTGGGGGCCATTTTCCAGTCTGGGGCACTGAGAGGGATGTCAGATGCTTTTCTGGAGTGCTGGGCGGGAGCAGCGGGCCCAGCACAGCCTGTCTGACCTGGTCTCACTCCTGAAGTCTTTGACAGGGACACAGCAGAGAAGGCCTGAGGACTGGGGGGAGGCAGATCTGGGTTGGCATGCCTGCTGTGCCAGTTACCAGTTGTGTGAACTTAGGCAAGTTAGTTTACCTTCCTGGGCCTGTTTTTAAAACCAGGGAAACTTATACCTAACTGCCCTGGCTACTGTAACTGGGACCAGTCACCCATGAAAAACATCTGGCACTGTGCCCAGCCACCTAGCAACGCCCACTGGCTGCAAGTGTCATCAGAAACGCTCTGCCTGGTGCCACCATGGGTGAGTGGTGCATGGGAGGGGAGATGCAGGTAGAGTGAAGAGGCCGGCAGGGACCACATCGGCAGGGGACGGAGGCAGGTCATCTCCCGCAGCAAGGACAGCTCCTTCCTTCTGAGCAAGGAGCCGTGTGCAGGGCCTGGAGGTGACAGTCTGGAGCCATCGAGGCAGAACCTGTGGATGGGAGGTATTATCTGCAGAAAGCAGGGATGGGAGGGCCCTTGAAGAGGGCATCCGTTCCCCCACTGGCTCTATCCTCAGGAAGCCACTGTCAGGGTGGCTCATATTCTCATCACTGCACGGTTCTCTGGCTCACCTCCTCATGATGTCTGTGCCTTCACATTCTAGGCTTTTCTCAGACTTGAACACACCTCCAGACAAATGTTTAGGAGAGAGGGTCCTGGAGCTAATTGGCCTCTGCTTGATCCCACTTACCGACTCTAAGACCTGGGAAAGCCACTTAACCACTCCATGCCTCCGTTTCTCCACCTGCGAATTGAGGAGAATCATGCCAGCCACATCACATGTACTGAGTTAACACAGTACATGGAGAGGGTATTTTGGGGCCCACATTAAGGCACCCCCATTCTCCTGGCCCACAGCAACACCAGAGGAGACGACTGAGTCACAGCCAAGCCACTGCTGAAATGAACCAACTTCCAGATCAGTTTATTATCAAAACACAGTATAAATGTTGTTTTTATGCTCAATAAACAGTTCCTCAGCTCTGCGCAGTGAAATATTCCTTTCATTATGAAACCGAGAAGCCGTTTATCCCGAGTCTTAAGTGGTATAAATAGACTGCACCCGTCAGCACAGGGATAATGACACTGTTTATTTTCACCAGCTCGGGACGGGCTGACACGGTGCGTGTGCCGGGGAGCGAGCACAGCTCCTGGAAGGGGACTTGAGAAGCATCACGCACGCCAAGAACAAGGTGCTCGGCATCTGTTCCGGGCGCCTCTTGCCAGGCAGGGGGAGGCGGGGACGTGGGGGGATTCCACCTGGCACCTGGAGGAGCGGGGCTGTGGTGGGGCAGAGGCGGGGGGACCCTGCGATGCTAGCCATCTCATCGTGTGGGGTTGCTGGAATGCACTTGGGCACAGGCTGTCACCCAGCATCAGAGCTCAAGAAGCTGGTTCTCCCTACGTTGGGGTGGAAGGACCAGTGCAGAGCCCAAGAAGCTGGCCCAAGGGCAGACTCTGGTTCTCGGGGCTGCAGGGCTCTGGTTTCCAAGTCCTCGACTTCCTGGGCCCTGTTAGCTGGATTCTGCGGCAGGAGCATGGGGCCTGCCCTGCTTGTCGTGTGATGGAGCGAGACAGCGTGTACTATACGTAAGCATGTGAGAGCACTTGGCATCACACACATGCAGGTCCTGGTGTTTCAGGAGAGGACACGGAATTCCACAGGGCATCAGTGGCTCACAGGAGATTCCAGGCCGGGTTCGTGTCTCCCGATCCCTTGTCGTGAGCTCTGTCTATCGGTGTGCACCCTTGGATTGAACACCGTCTCTGGAAAGGCAGGACACTGTCTAATGGGCACTGGGAGACTCCAGGAGAAGGGGGGGACTGTTGCAGGAGCCACGCCAGGAATGGCACCCATGCGTGGGGCAGTGCCTTGCCCACACAGCTGAACAGAGCCGCCCTGCTGAAGGCCTCAGCTAAGAAATTCACGTGCTTCTAAGGAAGAGAGAACACACCACCCACTGATGCTTCAGTATAGATGAGCTCCTCACTTCCCTGGCAGGACACAGCAGTCAACAGAGACACACTCCGAGATATTGTGTCGTGTTGGGATCCAGGGTTGAAAATGTCCAAGACACGGACTCAGCCTGAGTTGAGGCTCGAGTGCGTTGGCCTCATGAGCCCCTGAAATGGGACAGAATTGGAGGCTGCAGGAGAAAGCAGGGAGTGCTCATGACAGATGGGAGCTTTTCCCGGAAGAGAGCCACGAGCAAGCCACTCTGGGACTCTGTGTTTGCCTCTGTATGCTGGGCACGACCACGTCCTGCCACGCTGACAGGCAGAGGCTGGTCAGGAAGGTTACAGGCTGCTTCCCGGAGTCACCTCTGGTGGGGCTGGTGCCCATCCTCCTTCCCTGTCTGTCCAAGGGGCAGGTGGGAGCTGGACACGCTTGGAGATTCTGTCTCAGCAGCGTGGCTGGGGGCAGCTGGAAGGGGTGGGAAGGAGTGGCTGAGGACGGCTGGGACCAGGGCTGTGGCCAGAGGAGACATCATGTGTTGCTTGACGATGGGGATTCGTTCTGAGATTTGCGTCATTAGGTGATTCCGCCGTGGGAACATCAAAGAGTGCACTTACACACACCTAGATGGCTTAGCTTACCATGCCAGGGCTAGGTGGAGTAGCCGAGGACACACCTGGCTAGCCTAGGACATGTGGCTAGGTGTTGTAGCCTAAGACGTGTGGCTAAGTAGTGCAGCTTAGGACACCCGGGCTTGGTGGTATAGCCTAGGACACACCTGGCTTGGTCGTGTAGCCTAGGGGTCTGGACAGAAGCCAGGAACACAGGTGAGCCTGTCTAAGGGGGAGTGGCGTGGGGGTGTCAACATCCAGGGACTGAGCTCAGCAGGCGGCCGGTGGGGGTGGGCAGGGAGCCAAGGGTGTGAGGGTGTGTTCACCCCCTGGCTACTTCTTCTTGGGCCAGTGTCTGTGGCAGACAAGGAGGGATGAACTCCTGCTTTGGGAGGGGAGCTGTGTGACTGCGGACATGTGCAGAAGACACCCTCGAGCGTCGGGGCCACGGGGGTCACACCGACTGACCATGGCTCTGGCTCCTGGGGGTGGCAGGACAATCAGGCTGGTCAGAAGGGTGGGGATTAAACCCCAAGGACAGAGCTGGAATCCCTTCCCTGCCCCTGCCTCCCTGAGTGGCCTCAAGCAGATCAACGCCGCTTTTAATTTGGGCCTCTGTGATTCTGCCAGGAAAAGGTGGTTACAAATATCACCTCTAAGGAGCATCAAAAACCCCCAGGGACCAGCTGTGCCCCACTGCGGGATGCCCTGGGCTCTCGTTCTTCCTTTTGTCTTGGGCGAATGTCCCCTGCCTGTTTGGGAATCAGGAATGCCTTTCTGACACTCCGTGTCCATGGTTAGCCTTCTTTGTGTCCTTGTCAGCTGACTTGCCTCATTGCAGGCTCTGAAGGAGCCTGGGTTGAGGTCGTTACCATGGCGGGCAGAAGGAGCCCTGAGGACAGCAGGAGGTGGGGCCTGCTTCAAGCCCTGCCGTTGCTATGGACGGGTACATTTTGGAGCCCGGACTCCAACTCCCTCTTCCAGGGCGCTCCAAACTAGGGGCATTCTGGCTTCTGGAAAGACACTCTTATTTTGGAATTGACATGCTAAACAAACATCCACCAAGTATGGTGGCTCGTGCCTGGGATCCCAGCACTTTGGGAGGCTGAGGTGGAGGACTAGCTTGAGCCCAGAAGTTTCAGAGCAGCCGGGGCAATATAGGAAGACCCGGTCTCTACAAACTAAAAGATTAGCTGGGTGTGGTGGTACATGCCCGTGGTCCCAGCTACTCAGGAGGCTGAGGCAGGAGGATCACTTGAGACCAGGAGGTAGAGGCTGCAGAGAGCTATGCTCTCACCTCTGGACTCCAGCCTGGGTGACAGAGCAAGACCCTGTCTCTACAAAATTAAGATAAAATGTTCAGGGAGTACCTCCCATGTGCCAGGTACATGGTGGCACTGGGGACATAAAAGCAAACACAACAAAACCACAGCTCCTGTCCTCGTAGCACTGCGGATATGATGACAGGCTTTGAACAAATAAGCCGAGGAGGTACCATGTAATGACCAAGTGAGGTGAGCGCCAGGAACCTCCAACTCAGATCAGGTGGACCTGATCTGAGGGGAGGGCCTCTTGGAAGAGGGCAGGGGAGGCGAGACTGAGAGAGGAGAAAGCAGGCAGCTGTGAGGAAGGAAGAGTGTGCCTCTCAAAGGGGCAGCACATGCAAAGGCCCTGAGGCAATGAAGAGCTCCCGGTCTGTGCAGAATTGAAAGAAAGCCACATGCGTGGCTGGAGGGGTCTAGAAGGAGAAAGGGTCAGAAAGGAGGCTAGAGCCACGGCACACAGGACTGTCTGGGCCGAGGCAGGGAGGCTGGACTGGAGTCTACGTGCAAGGGGGAGGTTTATGTACATATTCAGTCTAATTGCCAGGATTACGTTTTTCTGCTGCAACTAAAGTCCAAGTACCAATGACTTTTTAAAATTTAATTAAACAACTTATTTTTTTAGAGATAAGATCTATCACTCTGTTGCCCAGGCTGGAGTGCAGTGGTGCCATCACAGCTCACCATGACCTTGAACTCCTGGGCTCAAGCAATCTTCCCAACTCTGCCTCTCTAGTAACTGGGACTACGGGTGCACACCACCAAGCCTGGCTAATTAAAACTTTTTTTTTTTATAGACTGGTCTCCCTATGGTGCCCAGGCTAATCTCAAACTCCTGGCCTCACATGATCCTCCCACCTTAGCCTCCCACAGTGCTGGGATTACAGGTGTGAGCCACTGAGCCTGGCCAATGCTCTAATTATCTGTTTTTACAAATTAATTGGCGCCCACACTCGGATTCTTCTGTTTGTATTTCTACTTGTGTGCTTTCTGGGAGGCTCTAGGTGCAGAACAGTCACCAGCTTTGCTCTGTCCCTCTCCCAAGACCCGGCATGGGCCTCTCTCCTGCAAGACTTTCCCCAATCCCCTGAGCTGGGCAAGCCACCTCTGTCCCCAGAATGTCCCCTGCTCTACATCTGTTGATGGCACATCAGACCTTCTCTCTCCCTCGAGTGAGCCCCACAGGACGAACCCTGAGCACAGGTGCCTGGCACACATTTGTTGAATGAATGAACAACCGTATGACCTCCCACCCCAGCATTGTCTATCCCACGTGACAAGACTTCCTTCAGCCCCTTCATGACCACAGGCTCTGGGTTCTGGGGGTAGAGAGATAAAGACGCCATGAACCCTGCCCGCCATGCAGCCTGACCTTGGAAATGGCAGAGATGATGAGGGAACAAAGGAAGCAGAGAGAAAGAGGAGATTGACCTTGTGGGAGCAAATCCCAGAAGGCTTTCCGGAGGAGCTGACCCTCTGTGGAAAGTGAGCAGGAATTAGCCACCTGCTGGGCATGGCTGGAGAGGGAGGAAGCAGTGGAGAACGAGCGTGGCAGTATGTGCATGGGGGTCTGAAGGCCCAGGGACTCTGCCTAGGACGGGGCACCGGGCAGGGTCGCCGGTGGGCTTCCTGCAGGGGAGAGCGCGCTGGGGGCGGGGCAGGTTGGCCCTGGAAAGCCGGACCCCTCTCCCCTGCTCCCCTCCTCTCGGCTTCTCACAAAGTGGCCCTGAAATGACACTGAGAGCAGCTGCTTAAGCAATTTTGCCAATTAATGGGTCTCTGAAATTAAACCGCCTCCTCAGACTGGAAGAGCCGTCGTTCCCAGGAGGGACTGCAGCAATTGTCTTCATGATAATCAGGCCTGACTCGCCTTCACACGCATTAATAAAACCGCGAAGGCGTCCGGAGAGGTGCCCTTTTGCGGGGAATATCGACAATGTCATAATGAGGCCCAGGAGAAGAGGCCGGTGTGGAGCTGCCTGCTTGCCTGCTTGGAACCACTTTCCCCAGTGGCGAGAGCCGGCGCCAGTGAAGGAATATCCGTGCCTGGTGGCTGGGCAGCTGGACCAGTCTGGAGAAGGCAGAGGCAGGCATGCTTGGGAAGGGTAATCAGGAGGGCTTCCTGGAGGAGTGATCTAGGTGGAGGTAGTGGAGGGACAAGCCAGGGAGTGCCAAGTGCATGGAACCTGAGCTCCAGAGGGCAAGAACCAAAGTGCCCAGGTTGCGGGCCATCAGCCCTCGGGTCCCTGTGGTCTAAACCCAGAAACTGCCACGCCCCACTTACACATCCTCCGTGCTATCGGGCATGCTTCCTCTCCAAGCTGGAAGCGACCTCTGGATCTCCCTTGTAAGATGATAACCCCAAGTCTGAGAGGGCTTGCCCGTAACATTCACCTGTTCCAAAGAAGTCACCCAGAGGTCCAGCTTATGGGAGGCACTGATGGCAGCCAGTCGGTGAAGAATCCACACCTCCGGCCAGTACGGGAAGCAGTTTATAGGCAAGCAAGTTAGTTAAATTCCTATCCGGGGTGTACAAATATATTGATGAGAAGTGACGACTGGCCGGGTGTGGTGGCTCACACCTGTCATCCCAGCACTTTGGGAGAAGGAGGTGAGAGAATTTATTGCCTGAGCCCAGGGGTCTGAGACCAGCCTGGGCAACATAGCCTCTACAATAAATCAAAAAATTAGCCGGGCGTGGTGATGTGCACCTGTCGTTCCAGCTACTTGGGAGGTTGAGATTGAAGGATTGCCTGAGCCCAGGAGGTCAAGGCTGTGGCGTCTGTGATCATGCCACTGCACTCCATCCTGGGCGACAGAGTTATACTTCAACTCACACAAAAAAGTGACAACCACATTACTTTTAGCTAGACCTGGTCACCTGCACCCCATGACTCATTACTGGGAATATGCACACGCTTCAGAGACCAGCTTCGGCCAGAGGCTGATGCTTGAGGGAGGTGGGAAACTGTCTAGGTCGGAACAGTACCCGACACTCCTCAGTATGACACTCCCGGGAGCCTCTGCCCATTGATTGGCATTGGAACTCAGCGGGGATCTGCTTGCCTCCAGCCTTGGTGGTTCCAAGTTTGCCTGGCGTCTTCCCGTCTTTCTGCCTCTGCTTTCTTTCCACCGGGTTTTCTCCCGATAAGCATCGTACTTTTACAAGGACCAGAGACTCAGGAGGTGAAGGTTCGATGGTGGAGATTCAGGGGTGGGACACGGAAGGCGGCTGCAGGGCCACTGCGTCCTTGAAATAACAACATGCGAGAAAAGGGTCCCAGCAGCCTCTTGATGTCTATTGACACAGACATGGTGCTTCCCACTATCCTGCTGAACCCGTGGACTGAATATCCTGGTAGGCGTCACCACTGTTCTGCACATGGGGGACTGAGGCTTAGAGCAGTGACGTGACATGCACACAGTGATGGCCGGTTAGTGGCAGAGTTGGGATCGGAACCAGGTCTACGTGAGTCCAAGCCCTGGTCGGCCAATGTGGAGACACACAGCCTTCTGGCTCCCTCTGGGTCAGCATCCCAGGGTCAGTGCAGGACAATTCAGCAGAGGCAAGTTCTCCCTGTGGTGGGGGTCTTAGCTGCCTGCATCCTGAGAGTGGAAGGAAGGGGTGGAGGCGGAGAAAGAGGAGGGGCCATGGGGGGGTGGAGGGAGAGGTGGGCCAACAGCATCTCTGATCTGAGCTGACCATGCATTAGGCACTTACTGTATGCCCAGCAGAGTCTCTGGAACACGTGGCAGCTCCTGAGAGCTGGACAGAACGTTCCACTCCCTTTGTACCAAGTGGGAGTCTGCGGCAGCCTGGCCATGGGTCAGACCCATGGTGCACCCTCTGCACAGGGTGACTCTGACTTCCACAACTGCCGAGGTCACCCAGATCCCAAGTGACCCAGAGAGGGTAAGGAGGCCAGCCAATGTGATGGGGAGCCGGGCCTGTTTCACACCACCATGCCTTCCCCACCCGGTGCCCAGCAGGGGCTCCCAGAAAGGGTGGGCTTGGGTACCTGGTGGGGGAACTGGCACTTCCCCTGACCACAGTAGCGTTCCCCCCTGCTTGGAGCTGTCCCGGCTGTGATACCGGCATTTATTACAGGGAACAGAGCTTTTATTTAAATACCTGATACCCAGCCACCCTCCTCACAGCCACGCCGGGCTCTTTGAGGGCCAGACACTACATCTCTTAATTTTCTCTCTCTCAAAACTTTCAGTAGGTAATTATTGTGGAAAGTGAAATACTTGCTTAAACCCTCGGATAACGTAAGGCTATGTATGGTTGTGCCAAGCCAATGCTAAATATAGAACTCAAGCATCCATTGCTAAAGCTGCATCTTTTCTCTGGAAAATAAACTCTATTTATTTGTTTCTCCCTTCTCTCCGTGTGACTGTGTGTATATTTGGAAGGTGTTGGGTGCGTTTGTTTTTGCGTGAGGGATTTCAAACCAAGCACCCACCCACACGGCTCTACATCAGGAGGCCTTGGCTGGGTTCAGCTGTGAGGGCCACAGGCTGGGACTTGGGGATGTCTGTGAGGACAGAGGGCAGAGCAGACTGCCTCCCTCCCGCACCCACACTGGCTGCCCCTTTCCCAACTTCACTGGCTCTAAGGCAGACCCCTCCCCCCCCTTCACGAGTTAACTTTCACTGCAGGTGCCACGTACGTGACCTCATTTAAACCACACATCAACCTGAGGAAGTGGATACTCATTTTCCAGGTGGAGAAACTGAGGCAGCCAAGGGCACCTCTGTGGGGCCACCTTCATTTCCCATCTCTGGCCCCCGTGGTGAAAGTGATGGCCTCAGGAGGTCGGGAGGGGACTACAGCCCATGGCAAAGACAGCCAGCTGCCCTCCAGAATTCACACTCCCTGGCATATAGGTGAGGCTGCTCCTCAGTCAGGGATGATGTCCCCCGGATGCCCATCAATGTCATGGGGCCACGTGGCCGCTTCTCACCAAGGGGGGTGAGCAGCCAGGCTTTAAGAAGCCCCATGCCCCAGCCCCACCTTCTCTCTCATCTGCCAGTGGACACAGAGGGCTAGGAAGCCTAAGAAGAGGGCAGATCCACAGGCAGGTGGAGACTGGGTCCCTGAGTCACCCTGTGGAGGAGAGCTGCCCACCAGCCGGAAACCTTCGTAGAGGAAGAAATACACTTCTTTTCTGTTAAGCCTCTGATAACTCCATGTCATCAGCATTGGCCTGTCCAAAATACTACCACTGGCCACTTAAGAGCCCAAGATTCCCTAAGGATCTGTCATCCCCTCTGTCTGCTTGGGACACCCCTGGCTGAGGAGATTCAGCCTCGGCATTATAGACTCCACCTATGGACTCATAAGACTTTAGTGTCCCTTGTTTTGTAGATGCTGCCATTGAGGCCCAGACAGGGCAGCAGCTTGGCTATCATCACGGTTTCACATCAACGCAGCAAGGCAGGAGGGTCTCTGACACTCTGGCATGCACAGGCGCGTTCACAGGCAACACTCGCTACGCAGGAACCGATGGGATGAGATCGCACCTCTGTTTATGCATCGGGAGGTCTGTGTGCGTTGGCCTCTGTGCAAAACCTCCCTTCCTGGTCTCTCTGCTGTGCTGGCCTCTCCTGACACCCTCTGAGGGTGGTCTGAGCTGGGCTAATGGGGGAAGGAGACCCCAGGGCACCCAGCCACAGGGCCCTGCCCCAGGCACTGAGGGCCACACTGGCTCCAGCAGCCAAGGTGCTAGGAGAAACCCGGACTCTGAGACATAAAGGCAGAAAACACCATGTTTTATTAGTGCTTGAGACGTTTATTTCCCAAGTTAACAACAATAATAAACTCGTTTACGGCTGTGAGTTTCATTGCCTTCCCCAGCAGGGCTCCCACCTGCTGTCGTGTTCAGAGCCTGTGTGCTCCCGGGCGCAGAGAGGCCAGCCTGGCAGCTGGCAAGGGCGGGCACTGCCTCCTGGCAGCTGGAGAGCCGGGCAGGCATCTCCGGGGCACTGTACTAGCGGTGTGGTACCTCAGTGAGGGAGGGAGTCACACTCACGCCGTGGGACCCCCGGCAAGCCGGCATTAGCAAAGGTTTCTGGCTCTCACCTATCTAAGGAGAGAAGAGAAATGAAGGTTCTGACTCAGGTGACTTCTTTGGGGGAACCCTTTTTTTAAAAGATTCAGATGGCCCCTGAGACTGACATTTCTCCAATTCTTGGCCTCCCAGAAGCACTGGGATTACAGGCGAGCCACTGGGCCCAGCTCTGAGAGCTGGCGTTTCTAATAACTGCCAGGTGGTGCTGGCCCAGGGACCACACTTTGAGTAGCAAGGGTCTAGCTGCAAGGGATTGCAACCAGGTTGGGCTCTTCTGAAACCCCTGGAGAATTTACAAGAATGTGCATTTCTCACAAGCTCCCAGGTGAGGTGGATGCTCTTGAGCGTGGGTCACCCCTATGGAGCAGGGATGCTGAGGATTTCAGACACCAGGCTGGATTTTTTTGGAAAAAAAATTATTATGTTTACATACTTTAGGGCACAAGTGCAGATTTCTTACACACATGCATTGCGTTGTGGTGAAGTCTGGGCTCCTAGTATGCCCATCCCCTCAAGGGTGAACGCTTTGCTCAACAGGTAACTTTCCAGGCCTCACCCCTCCCACCTCATGGAGTCTCTGATGTCTATTATTGCACTCTGTAAGTCCATGTGTACCCATTGCTCAGTGCCCACTTTTTTTTTTTTTGAGTTGGAGTCTCACTCTGTCACCAAGACTGGAGTGCAGTGGCACGCTCCCGGGCACCACAGCCTCGACCTGGGATTACAGGCTGAGCCACTGAGCCCAGTCAGTGCCCACTTTTAAGTGAGCACAGAGTACCTGACCTTCTGGGAAACCAAAATGTGACTGTCAAGGTTCAGGCTGACCTTCACATAAGGCGGGGCCTAGGGTGCAGGCTTTTAGAAGGTGACAATCACCAGCTGCAGCGGCTCACTTTGTGAGGAGGAGGCAAGAGGATTGCCTGAGTCCAGGGATTCGAGATCAGCCTGGGCAACTTGGTGAGACCTTATCTCTACAGTAAATCATAAAAAATAGCTGGGCATGATGTTGTGTGCCTATAGTTTCAGCTACCTGGATGGCCAAGCTGGAAGGATCGCCTAAGCCAGCAGGAGAAGGCTGCGGTGGCCATGAATGTGCCACGGCACTCCAGCCTGGGTGACAGAGTGAGACTGACTCAAAACAAAGAAGGTGACAATCTTGGGTCAGGCAAGTGTCTCCCTAAATGCTGTGCCCCAGGTGCTTGCCTGCCACCCCCAGTCCTGGCCATGGGGTCCATAGACTCCCCCATCGACAAGCACTTGGGGTCTGGTGGACTTTTTCTCCCAATCATCTCTGGAAAAGTGGGCCGTCCTTTCTCTTCCTCTTCCGGGTCTCACAGGGGCAGCTATGGCTACCCCCGCCCCCACTCCCTGTGGTCCCGAGTTTCTCAGGCTGGAGAAACAGTAGGCACAGCTCTCTGCCTCTACATTGTCCCGTGGCCCTTCTCAGTGACTGGAACCCATGCCAGTGCGGCGGATGAAGGCGCGGGAGAGAGGTTTCACGGATTTATAAAGATATGACTCACCTTATGTTGTTGTTGTTTTTAAGAAAACTCACTCCAAGTAACTGTCCTCCAGTCGCTACTAACCTCCTCCTGGATGCTAATTGCTGCTCAGTGCCCCATCCGCTCAGCTCTTCTAGATTTTGCTTTGCCTGGGGCTACTTGGAGCCTTTAAAGTTTCTGAGATTTTATCTGGCAGGGGAAGGCAAGCCGGGGTGGTAGGGAGGTGGGCGTGTGACCTGCTGAACTCCTCTCTCAGGGGTTCTCACACTTGGAGGCATCTGTCCCCTGGAAGCATGTGTGTGTCTGGGTCCCACCCCCAGCATATCTGACAGACCTGGGTGGGACCTGGGAACTTGCATTTCTAGTGCTGGTCCAGGGACCACACCTTGAGACCCAGTGCCCTGGTGTGTTCTGGAAGAAGAGCTCTGGGATTTGCCAGAACTGAGTTCAAATCCAGCTGTGCTGTGTACCAGCGGTGTGACTTCGAGTGAGTCACTCAAAAGTCCCCATGCTCATGATAACAACTCTCATAGTGATCATAGTGACACTGCACTGATCATGGGCAGGAAGTTGGGCCAGGTTCTTTATTTGGCGTCACCTCTTTCAATCCTCACAATGACACAAAAAGACGCCGGCTTTTTGAATGGCTCTATTGCACAGATGCAAACATGGAGGCTCAAGGATTAGGGAATTTTTCTGGGTTCACACGGCTCACCACAAGGAGCCCATGGAGACAGAGCACTCATGGTGGGTTTCCAGCCCAGTTTTGAGGATTAAACAAGAAGATCAATGTGAAGCACTGGTGCTCTGTGAGTTGCTGCCCAGAGAGTGGGCCCTGCCTCCCTGACAAAAAGACCCTCAACAAGGCAGGAGAGGAAGAAGGACAGGGGCTGGGTTCCCTGACCTCTCAGGATCCGGGTGAGGCCGACCCAGGGAAGGGAAGGAAACAGGATGAAGTGGCTGGAGCGTCCAGGGAGAAGCTGAATGAAATGGATGCAGCTCTGCCTCCCAGAGTAGGAGTTGGAGAAACAGGGCCTGCTTCTTTTTGGCTTGTGTATTTGTTTTGTAGAGACGAGTTCTCGCTGTGTTGCCTAGGCTGATCTGGAACTCCTGGGCTCAAGCGATCCTCCCACCTCGGCCTCCCAAAGTGCTGGGATGACAAGCGTGAGCCACCATGCCCGGCCCAGGGCCCGTTTCTGACACCTGGAGATAAAAGCAGCCTGCCGCTGTGCTGGACTCTGATTTCCTCATCTGTCCAGGTGTCCCTCAGCAAGGTGAGAGCATTCTCCTGGTCAGAGGCCTCACTGCTGTCTCCCAGTGTCCCCAGGTGTCCTTTGAGAACTCCCCTGGGAGACACAAAGCCTTCAGGAGCCTGTCATCAAGCCCTTCCCCTCCCCCACTGTGTCTCTGTCTGTTGGTTGGAGCTAACTAAGCCCAAGAGAAAACACTCCAGAGCACAAGTCTGGGTTTCCGTCCTGTGTAATCTGCCTCCCCAGCTGTGGATCGTACACATACACATCTATGTAGAAGGCAAGTGAGGAAGACGCACAACTAGAAACACTCATATGTGGTCATGTCAGAGAAAATGGCACCATCCTGCGGAATGATACCCGATGCACCAACAAACCCTTGGATATTTTCCCTTTCTCCACAAGACCTTTTCTGAAGCATTTCCCATAGGACAGCAGCCTGCCAGCACCAGCCCCCATGCAGAGACTGCATCCCACAACTTATTTCTGCATACCATTTCTCACTCCACTTCACAAAAGCACCATCACTGTGACATTGCCCTAGGCCATATTACTGTCATTGTCATTGCCATTGCCATGAGCCCAGAGCAGCTCACACTTGTACTAAGGTGGGGTGTCTTGGGGTGCCACTTTTAAGCAGAGAAGCAGTGGGGCCCAACCTGCCCTGGAGCTCGAACGATCCCTCAGACAGTGTGTTTGGGCCAGGCTCACGGACTGGGCATACCTGGAAAGACGCCATCTCCTTCTAGGAAAGGGGTCAGGGAGCATTTGGTCAACTGCATAGAAGTGGGCGCTTCCTGGTGGGGAAGAAGCCCGGACAGAGTCTGCTTGTTGGTCCCGAAGCTGAGTCCACCCGCGGGGCACCATCTTGGTGATTTGCTCTCCTAAGCCACTGCCACGGTCACCAAGACGCCATTGCCCCCTTCTTAACAGCCCTCCTCCTGTAAACCCACCAGGCTCTTCACTGATCATCTTGCAGAGGTAAGCCCAAAGGCTGTTCTGCGTACAGAAGCTCTTCAGACAAGAGTTCCTGGATGGCTGCCTGTGTCTTCCACCTCTCCTCCCTGCCCAGGGACCTTCGTAGGGCAGACACCCAAAGACCGCATGGCAGAGGGAGGAGACAGGCCCATAGGCCCACAGGCCCCTGCCATGGGGCGTCCATGCCAGTCTCCTTGGGCTGCGTGACCCGGGAGCCATTGTCACCTGTTGGTCACTTCTCACATTACGGCCTTCCTCCTTCCAACAGTCTCCCAGCAAATATGCCCACAGGAATTCTTGATCAGGAGAAATTGCAACGTATCACTTGAAAAATGTCACTGCCCCTTTGGGCACAATGAAGGTCAGGGAGGAGGTCCCTCACAAGCAGAGAGTATCCCGGCTTCAGTTAAAGAAACAAAAGGCGCACTGATGGAAGCGGAGATGTGGAGAGACAGCTTTCCGGGACTTGCCCAGAACCCTGCTCCTTCCTGCTGTGACCCTGGGCACCTCGCCCATGTCTCTGACTGCTTGGATCTGTGAAATGGGCTGGGAATTGAGGGCCAGGTGATCTCATGGGATGATGCGTGCAACACACCTGGTGGGAGTGGACACTTGAATGGCATCTGTGGATGGAACAAACACGTCATCATGATCCCCCGTGTTTGAGTAGGACTTGACCATTTTCAAAGCACTTTCCAATGTTCCAGGGCAAATTGCATGTCCGTGGTGAGCAGGTGCTCGTGCGGAGAGAGCCCTGGGTCCCCCACCCATGGGGAATGCTCCGTGGTTCTCTGGGGAAAAGGCAACCCTATGAGTGCTGAATCTTAGCACAAGATGCTCGTGGCTGCGGCTGTTCTTGTAGTGCTGATTCTACCACGAACGGAGATTTAATTAAACACGGTTTGTCTTCAACAACTTTGAAGCACCCTTCTCACTGTGAGAGCTCTAAGCCCCTTGCAAGGAAACAGGAAGGAGCTTACTGAGGCCCAGAGAAAACATTCCAGAGCACCAGTCTGGGTTTCTGTCCTGTGTAATCTGTTTCTGCCTCCCCAGCTGTGGGTCGTAGACACACACACCTCTCTGCAGATGGCAAGTGAGGAAGATGCACAACTAGGAACACTTGTACATGGTCACGTCAGAGAAAATGCCACCACCCTGCGGAACGATACCTTGTGTACCAGCAAAGCCTAAGATGTTGTTTTCCATCTCCAGACACCCCTTTCACTAGGCCCTAGGCCCATCCTCTACTGAGAAAGTCATGGTGGGGCCCAGGAATCTACATCTGGACAAACCTCTCTGGCGATGCCAGTGCCAGGTGTGGAAGGACCCCACCTTGCCAGACTCCCCTCCAGCCTTTGCCATCTGGGTACTGATGAATGTATGGTTCAAGCCAGCTCTGTAAATCCCCTTCCCCCTCCCATGTTGGATTCATACCTTGGGGGAAGCAGAGCTTTACTAATTCAGAAGTCCCTGTGAACAGGTGGGAGGCAGGGACAGACAACAGAAAACACGTGGACAGGTCTCAAGCTGAAATGACAGGCTCTGGACCGCCTCAGGTATACTGGAAGGGAGGGATCTGTCTGGTAGAAGGGAGACCCTGGAACTCTCCATGGCAGGTCAGGCGAAATCTGTCCTCAGAGCTAATTTTTAGAATTAAGCCCACTGAAAGAATGTACAGCCAGAGGACAATATGGTGGCTGGGGCTAGCAGCTGTCCAGAGGCGGTCCCTCAAAGACGAATTTGGTGGGCAGATAAATCTTGGAAGAGCTCACCCCTGGCAGGCGCCAAGTTCATGACCTCAGTTCTTGGCAAGTTCTCTGTGGCCACACAGGCTCGGTCCCCGGCCTTCTCTGGTGGCTTCTCTCACCATTTCTCTCTGGGGCCTCTGCTCCAGCCAGCCTCCAGCCACTGCTGACATCTTACAGTGTCCTGCCTCCTCTTAGCAAGTCCCTCTGTCTGTCCAATTTAGCCCATTATCCCAAGGCTCAACTCCGGCCCTTTCTTCCTGGGGCCTTCTGTGGCCACATCAGAAGGCACTCTCCCTCTCACCACTCCTTGTATCTAGGCCTCCAGTTTCCAGTTGAGCTTTTTGTGCCTCCAGGGCAAAGAGTAGGGCCTTCTGATGGCCTTGGAAGAACAGGAGCCTCATCATGGAACCGAAGTCATAGGCTCAGTGTTGCATCATCAGTGGCACTTACAGTGGGTGCAAAGATGCCCAGCTCTGGCTGCATAGTGGAACCACCAGGGAGCTTTAAATAATGCTGATGGCTGGCCCCTCCCCAAACCCATTGAAATCAATGATGTGAGACAGTCAAGTTGGAAGCTCCCCACATTGTCCTGCTGCTCAATGAATGGTGAGGACCACGACAGGCTGAGCCTCAGTCTTAGCCATAAAAAGGCATCTTGAGAGTAAAGCCACTGCCCCTTTAGTCTAACACTGTAAGAGTTCAATGTATGCTAGCTATTGTCCTGCTTTTGCTCTTGTTATGGTCTCCACTCCTTCCGAACGAGAAAAATAATCTAAGACTCTACAAAGACTTAAACCAATCAGAGACCCAGGAAGGATTGCCAAGGATGGCAAATACCCATGTAGCCACTCCTCCATATCGTGCTCTTGACAGACATTGCTAATCAATTATAGTACCATTCCCTCTGAACCAGAAGGGTCCTCATGGTGTTTCACTACTCTGAGCTCCAGGCAGCTCCAGTCAATTGGAGGTGGCAACCTCATTGAAATCTATAGGTTACCCCAATAGAAAAGGCGGAAACAGTGGTGCCATACCCTGATCATTCAAAATTAGGCCAGGGAGGCCAGTGATAGTCTTTCCCTAACTGTCCTTGGGGACCCTCAGGGCCTAACCTGAGATGGGAAGGCAAAAATGAATCAGTCTATTCATCTTTCTTAGAAATTGGATGTTGTCTCTCTGGCTCCCTTGGCCCACCTTGGGCAAGGAAGGGCGTGTAGACAGGAAGAGGACATCTGATTAAGATGGTCACATGTGTTTTAAAACAAAGTTGACAACATTGCCAATTTCCCCACCACCTGGGAATGTTCTAGAAGTAGTCAAGCCACATTCTTTCTCCTCTGGGCATATGGGATTCCTCACAGTATTCCTTCTCCAAAGACCTGACTGCCAACCTGCTACTGAGGTGACAACCTTAGCACCCCTTTTAAAACGATATTGCAAATGCCCTGCATCATTCTTCTCACCCTGATGGACAGGGCCGCAGGCCAACTGGCCCAGCCTGACCTTCCAGCCGGGTCACCTTCTCCCCACCCTACCCCAGTCCTGGCCACAGCATACCTGTTCACTCCTGAATGTGTCTAGTCTTCCATGCTATTACCAACACCCAAAATGTTCTTGCTTCCATTTCTGTCTTGCTTAGATCTCACTCACACATTAAGACCTACTCAAATCATGCTTCCTGCACAAGGTCTCCCAGCCTCACCCATTGTCCTGGATCTTTTTAAACCTGGACTCCCATTGCATCATCCTATTTTGGTCAAGGGACACATGTGATTATTTCTTAAACATCTGCCAAGTGCCAGGCACTGTCCTAGGCAGCAGTTGTAGAAATCTGATTTTATTGACTCACATCAGCACTTCTATTTCTTAGATCTCACCATTGGCATTTTTAAAATAAGAAAATTAAAGACTAGGAGAGGTGGCTTATGCTTGTAATTCCAGAACTTTGAGAGGTCAGGGCAGGAAGACTGTTTGAGGCCAGGAGTTCAAGACCAGCCTGAGCGACATAGCAAGACCTCATCCCAACAAACAATTTTAAAAATAGCCAGGCATGGTGGCCTATGCTTGTAACCCCAGCTACTCTGGAGGCTGAGGTGGGAGAATTTCTTGAGACCTGAAGTTCAAGAATGCAGTGAGCCATGTTTGTGCCACTGTACTCCAGCCTGGGTGACAGAAGATCTTGTCCCTAAAAAAAGAAAGAAAGACAAATATAAAAGAAAAAAATAAAGGAAGAAGGAAAAGAAAAGAACATTGAAAATCTTCACCATTTAGTGACTTTCCTAAAATGGTGGAGTTGGTAAGTGGCAGAGCCCACATCCCTGTCTTTCCCTTCTGCTCTTCTCTGTTTCCAAGGCAGAATTTCCCCTTGTCTGTCTTGTACATGGGACTTGGAGTCAGATAATCCAGATTCAAGGTCTTATTACCTATTCAGTTATTTTGTTGTTCTCACAGTTTACTCAACCTCTTTGGCCTTGCTTCTTTATCTGTTAAAGAGGATTCCAATAACACCCACCTGCTGAAGTTATGAAGAACAACTCCTCTCCCTGTGGATTCCGAGCCTCTCGGATGAGGCATCCTCTCTGTGCTTAGTGCTTGGTTGGCACTGGGCCTGACACAGTCAATGCTCAACAAATCCTTGTAATTCAACCATGTGACATTAAACCAAATGAGTCAACAGGTTAGGAACCATCACACAAAACCCCAAAGACCTCAATTTGGAAGCCCAGAATTGATCGTTCCCAACAACGTCACCTGGAGTGGATTTCGGTCACATTTACTTGTAACTAGTTTGTGGTTTGCTTTGTTTAGCAAATTCCTTCACAGAGACAGCGAGGGAGGCTGGGAAGGCAGGGTGAGGGTGTGGGAAGATGCTGGAATCCGAGAAGGAGCTCAGATTGTTGGTTGAACATATTGCTGTCTGTGTGGAAAATGTTCACAGCAGTTACAACTTTGGATGAATATGCATTAGCGGCGGTGCTGCAATTTGCTCGCGTGCGCCACGCTACACTTGGAGACTTGGCAAGATGGGTAATTATCTCCACATTATGTGCCTTGTCTCTTTCTCTTCTTAATTAAGTAACTAATCTGGTGGAGGAGCGCTCTGTTTGTGTTTGTTTGGCAGGTGCAGCCTTGTGACAGTTGTCTGGAGAAGTTTCTTGGAAATTTATGAGACTTTCAAAAAACAAACTGCTCGGAGCTGAGCCGACCTGCTGGAGCCCGGGAGAGTCAGAGTCAGGCCTCTCCTGGAGCCGAAGATAGTATGGCTGTCACCACTTCCGCAGACCTAGCGACTCCTGCTGGCAGGGCTCGCTGGGGACACTGACCTTTGGAGTTGTCCCTGGCAGGAAGCAGGTTGCCCCACAGGGCAAGCTCTCCTTGTGGGAAGGAGAGAAATCAGGGCCAGAGTTACAACAGCATCAGTGCTTCTTTCTACATGATTTCCCTCCAGATTTCTGGATTTGGGAATTTTTCCCCCCATCATTCCTACCCAGCTCTCTGTAAGGGAGTTGATTAGACAGGCAAAGCGCTGAGCACTTATTGAACACTGACCACATGGCTTGTGGGAAAACCTGCTGACATGAAGGTGTGCAACTGGGCTGGATCAGATGAACCCAGATGCCCCGGGCCAATGACCCAGAAGGTGTTGAGTCCCACGGTCTGGCAGAGTGGTCACTCAGCAGAGCACTCGGGTCATACTGTGCTGGCTCCTCCAGGCTGCAGTGACCAGAGAGGGCTGGCCCAGGAGGGTGAAGGACAGTGTAGCCTTTCTGGGGTTCATGAGTTAGCCCCAAGAGAGGGTGGGGATGGGCCTGGCCAGCTAATGGCAGGATGCTACCCCAGGGAAGGCACTTGATTGGCTTCCAAGGAAGTGCCTGTAGCAACACTGGATCCTACAGGCACACTTGTGTGGGTCACATTGGTGCTGACAGTCATGATAAGAGTCCCCTGAACAAACACAGATGCACAGTGCAGACAGACACAGCTGTGGGCTGCTCTGCTCAGAGAGATGCACCAGCCCACATGGCCCTTGCTTAGAGACTTAAATTCTGGTTCTTTTTTTTTTTTTGAGTCAGAGTCTCACTCTGTCACTCAGGCTAGAGTACAGTGGCATGATCACAGCTCACTGCTGCCTCAACCTCCTGGGCTCAGGTAATTTTTCCACCTCAGCCTCCTGAGTTCTTGGGACTACAGATGTACACCACCATACCCGGTTAGTTTTTTGTTTTATTTTTTTGTAGAGATGAGGTCTTCCTATGTTGCCCAGGCTGGTTGCAAAATCCTGGGCTCAAGCAATTCTCTTGCCTCAGTCTCCCAAAGTGCTGGGATTATAGACGTGAACCACCGTGCCTAGCCGAGTTCTGTGACGGGCTTGTCTTCTGCAGCAGTGAAATAGGCTCTCAGGCTCCCCTCATGAGTGACCCATGCCAGGGGACGGTGTGGTGCAGAGGGAGGCAGAATTTTGAGATGGCCCCCTAAGATGACCCTGTGTGCACCCACCTTCTCCTCTCAGTCAAATCCTCATCTTAGTACTGCTGTAAAGGGATTTTGCAGATGTAATTAAGTTCCTTACCCAGTTGACTTAAACATAGGGAGCTTGTTGGGTGAGCTCATGGGCCCTTGAAAACCATAGCGTTTTCTCCAGTTCACGCAAAAGAGAAAGTTCGAGATTTGAAGTATGGGAATGATTCCATACATTATTTCTGGCTTGAAGATGAAGTTCATGTGGCAAGAAATTTGTGTGACCTTTAGGAGCTGTGGCTAGCTGCCCAGAACACAGAGACCTCAGTTCAACAACCGCAGGGAAATGAATTCTGCCAAAAAGAGGAATGAGATTGAGAGTGGATTGTTCCCAAGAGCCCTCGGTCAAGCACCTTGATTGCATTGTGTCATTACCCTGAGCAGGAAATAGTAGCACTGTCCAGGACTTCTGACCTACATAGACATGAACTAATAGACAGTTGTGTTTGAAGCCATTGATCATTGTGCTAACGTGTCATGCATCAATAGAAATCTCCCACCTGACCTATGAGAAAAGTAGCATAAAGACACCCGGTCAGGTCTTTTACAGTCTAGGCACCCAGGGACCTGGACTCTGGTTGAGATTTTGCCACTGGCCAGCTTAGTGATCTGGGACAAGTTGTATGCCCTCAGTCTCCTCTTCTGTCAAGTAGGAATGGTACTTGATGTTTTTGAAGGTCCCTTATAACATACTCATTCTCATGGGTGTAGACACCTATGTAAAGGACTGCTTGGGGATGACGCCCGGAAGCCGTGGGGGTATAGACACTGACAGAAAGGACTGCTTGGGAATGACCACTGGGAAGCTGTGGTCTCCTCTGTCCACGTCTCAGGCTTCAAGGTCAGAGTCAGGCTCCCCTGAGGGGATCTCTGTTCCGCCATCTTCTGCTCAGATCCCCCTGAGTCTCCTATTACTACAGGGAAAGGTAAGCCCCTCCCCTTTCTGCTGGTCCGGTCCGAGTCTACATGATCTGGCCAGCCTCTCTAAGCCCTCCGGTTCCTCTGGTGTCCTCTGCACCTCCCATGTGTCACACTGTTCCACCGCCGGCATCCGCGTTCCTTCCTTCTCCTCCATTTTCTGTGTTGTCCACCTGCCACCATCTCCCCCAGCCTCTCCATGCCAAAGGCCAGAGAAACCCAAGTAGTCCTGCCTGGATCCTGCAGCCGTCCTGAACCTATCATGACATTCACATGGGTATCACTTCTCTGATTGGCCAGGATGTCACCAGCCTGAGTCTTGGAAGGGCAACTGTGACCAGTAACCATAACCTGACCACATGACTGGGGGCGTGTTGTCCTCCAAGGAAAAACATGACCAGAAGACATGAGAAAGCAAGGGCCAGGTGTGGTGGCTCATGCCTATAATCCCAGTGCTTTGGGAGGTCGAGGAGGAAGGATCACTTGAGGCCAGGAGTTTGAGACCAGCCTGGGCAACATAGTGAGACCTCATATCTAAAAAATGAAAGAAAAAAAAAAGACGTGAGAAGACAGAGTTGGTCAGACAGGAGTGACCACCTTGTCCTGCTCTGGACTCTGGCCTGCCTGCCACATTTCCATTCATTTGGTCACTTCACATGCAGCCTTGCAATGGGAGATACATGTCCATACATGCAGATAATGTAGGACTGGTTGATTTCCCCATCACAAACCAGATCTTCCTCTCAATATCAGTGAGCAGGAAAAAAAAACAATTGTAATTTTCCTTTATGATTGAATGTAGTTGGTGCTGATCATTTTAAACAGCCACCCCCCAGAAAAATGGTCACTCCCTAGAGTAAAAATACTCAGCTGTGGCACTTGCTGAGATGGGATCTGGGTGTGTGGGTGGGGGGAGGAGCTTACAGATCCAGTGGGCATGGTGAGGGGGGTGAGTCCAAGTCCCTGCACTTCGGGTTCCTTCCTCCCCTGCCCTGTCCCCTGGGGGTTGCTTGTCCTGGAGGCATTCGTTGCCAGAGCCCGAGACAGGGAAAAACTGATATGTCCCCGGGCTTGGCCAGGACTCAGTGACACCCCCCACCGTGGCTGACTTGGCCTCTTCTCAGCTCTCATGGATGTGAACCTGAGGGGTTGGCCAGTCCTGTGTCCACCCCCGGCCCTGCTGAGGGCCTCTTCTTCCCCGGCTGCTGTGGGTCCTGTGGGGGAGAGCAGGGTGGGGGAGCCTACAGCCACGGTATTGATCCACCCTTCCCATTTCCAAAACTTGTCTGAGCTTCAGTGGCAAACAGGGCACATGTTATGTGCACTGTGCATTGCTCAGGAGGGCCCCGTCGATGGTTGATGGCATGCTGACAGGGAGATAAAGGAATTCTAGAAATCCTCTCTGAGACAAGAGCTTGACTCCCACGCGCCCTCCTCTTTTGTGGGTCAGTAACTGGATATTACTGCCCTGATCTTTCTTTCTCCCTTTGGAAACAAAATCTAATCTTCCTCTCCAGGCAGATCGTTCCCTGGGATGGATCCAGAAGGTCATCCTCCAAGAAGGCTAAAGAAAAAACACATTAAACATTTAAAACGTCAGCATACCCAGGGCGGAATACTCGTTTCCTCACCAAATTGCCTGTCCCTGGAAGGCAGGAGTCCTGGGCAGCCCCAGCTCCCTGAGCCAGGCCTCTAGCCCCACTGATACTCGGTGCCCATCCCCCTTGGCTGGGCAGAGCTGGGTTCTGCCAGCGAGATGTGGCCACTTTATTTTGTGAAGTGCCTTAGTGAGTCCGGTAACCCCATTTGCTTATTCCTGTGGCTGACAGTGGCTGGTCCCCTGATGTGCCAGGGGCTGTGCTGGGCCCCACAGGGACATGAGGACAGTTGCAGCGGGCATGGGGGGCTCAGGCTGTCAACACACAAATCCCACCACCACCTCAAATGGGAGGAATTTCAGGCCATGAGATGGATTTTAAAAGTCCCCTGGGAGTTCCTGTCTGTCCCCCATGCCACACTCCCAGCCCCCGGAGGCTGCCTGGAAGGTTCCATAGCCCTCCAATGCGCCACGTCCACCACCTCTCCCGGTGAGTGTCGAGCACACCAAGACCTCTACTTCTTGGAATGTGCTTAATGTGTCACTGCTTGACCCGATCTATAAATATTGGTGCCCGCAGCACCGGCTCCCTCAGGCGTGTGGGATGCCGCCCTGGAAGTGCTGTTCAGTTGAGCACCTGATTTATGTCTTGGGCTACAGCCGAGTGAGGATCCTTAATGCAAACAGCTTCCCGAGTGACCCGGGAAACATGGGGAGGGCAGAAGCTCGCTCAACCCTCTCCTTGATTTTTTTGGGAGGTCATCACTGGTGTGCATCTCATGGTCTCCATCACAGACTTGGGGATGGATTCCAGTTTGGGGCAACTCACACGAGCTGGGCGTAAATTGCGGGCCCGCTGTTGCTAAAATAAGCAAGTGGGGCGGCAGTGATGTTAGGATGGCAAATGGGTGATTGCAAAGCAGTGTGGAAAGGGGTTGTTTTTGAGAACAAAGGAAGAGCGAATGTTTGCCAGAGAGCTTTGCCGGAGATGACTCAACGGCACAGACATTCGGGATCAGGTCGCGTTCACCAGTTCAGTGGGATGGGAGGAATGCTGCCCTTGGAGAATTGAATCCAGTTCTAGGCCTGGACCTACCACTAGGCAGATGGAAAGGAACCTTGGGAGAGTCACTTTCCATCTCCAGGATTTGTGTCTTCGTGGGCAAAATGAGGGTTCATTCTCAATTTTGGAATTCTCCAAAATTCTTTCCAGGCCCAAGAGGACACGGTTTCGAGGTCCTGCTGAAATGCCCTTGCCTTGGCACACGTGTAGACCTTTTTGTTCTTCAGATTGGCTTGCTGTAATGGAAATGATTCAAACTGCTATTATTGACAATCTTTTGTGTACAATGGGGCAAAGAGGACTCTACTTGATCTGTCCAATGAGCCTCCCTTTTTTTTCTCCAAAAAGATTTCACTCTGTCAACCAGGATGGAGCGCAGTGGCGGAGCACAGCCCGCTGCAGCCTCGTACTCCTGGACTCCAGTGATCCTCCTGCCTCAGTCTCCCAAGTAGCTGGAACTGCAAGTATGTCACCAAGCCTGGCTAGTTTATTTTTGTTTTTTATAGAGATGAGCTATTGCTGTGCTCCCCAGGCTGGCAATGAGCCTATTATTATTATTATTTGAGTTGGAGTCTCCCTCTGTCACCCAGGCTGGGCCAACACAGCCTCAACCTGCTGGGTTCAGGCAATCCTTTGCCTCAGCTTCCAAGTAGCTGGAACCACAGGCATGCGCCACTATACCAGGCTAGTTTTTTAAATTTTTATTGTAGAGACGAGTTTCCCAGGCTGGTCTCAAACTCCTGGGCTCAGGCAATGCTCTAGCCCCCACCTCTTAAAGTGCTGGGATGACAGGTATGAGCCACCATGCTCGGTTGATCCTCTTTTTAAAGGCAATTTCTAGAGACGTGATTGGGTAAAACATTCTGGAGCGGGGGGTGGGTAACTGACCAGTCCAGAGGGAAACATGGATGGGATTTCGGGGCTGACTCTCTTTTCCTGCCCTGCTGTTCATGAGCTATGTGAGCTTGGACAACCTTTTCTCAGCTTCCTCACCGAGACAGCAAGGAGACAGTGGAATCCCACCCAAGTCCTCACTGTCACGGAGCCATAATGGTGCCAGGCAATGCTTTCCTCAATAAAACAAAACACAAACCTTAAACTCTCCAGGGCCTGAGAGGAACAAAGTGTTCTGAAGAGACAGGATCACCTCTCTCGGCAGAGAACTCAAAGTGCCTCTTGCAGGGAGGCAGAACTGAGGGAGGACAGCTGGGAGGTGGTTGGCGCAGCTGTCCCTTCCCACCAGGAAGCCTCCGGGGCGCTCCGGGAATTGGCTCTGATGAGACCTGAGGTTCCATACAGAGTCCACTGACCGGTTGCAGTGTGGGGGATGTGACCAGAATGGGTTTCAGAATGGTGTCGAGGAGGCCAGAACAAGGATTTCACCCCGCACCAGGAATCACTGACTGTTTCTTCAGCAACTACCCAATGCCATCCTCTCTGTAATCCCAGCACTTTGGCAGGCTGAGGCAGGAGGATTGCTTGAGTCTAGGACTTTGAGATCAGCTGAGACAACACAGAGAGACATTATCTTTACAAAAAAATTTTTAAAAGCTAGCTGGACATGGTGGTGCGTGCCTGTAGTCTTAGCTACTCGGGAGGCTGAGGTAGAAGGATCACCTGAACCCAGGAGGTTGAGGCTGCAGTGAACTGTGATCCTGACACTGCACTCCAGACTGGGTGACAGAGTGAGACCCTTATTTAAAATAAAACAAAACAAAAAACAAACCTAAATCCTGCTCCCAGGATGCATGCATCTTGGTGGAGGGAAACCACACCTTCCACCTTGGAGAATGAATGAGGTGAGGTATTTCCTCCTAGTCATCTGGAGTGTTTAGGGTGTGGACGCCTGGCCCAGTCCCCATGAGTCAGACACACTCCTGCCTGGACGCTGAGTCGTGAGCAAATGATCAAAGACAGAGCAACTATGCGAATGGCCAAGTGACAGGGCCCCACCGCAGTGGGCCTGGGACAAGGTGCCCTAGCCAGGCTGTTCCGCTGGAAAATCACTGTGCTGCCTGCCACACAGCTTTCTGCAATAGCTTGGACTCTTCCTGTTTTCCAAGTCTGACTCCTCAGACCCCTGCTGACCCTGGATGATGACCTGAGCTGCCGGTGAAGACCAGAGCTGTTTCCATGTTTTGTTTAGACATGTCAGTTTCTGGGGCTTGTCATCCAGCAGTGCCAACCAAGACTGTCCTCTACACAGCCTGCATTCCTGTCCGAGCAAGTGGCAGTGACCAGGCTCCAGTGAGCAGGACAGACATAGTGTGCAGCCACTCTGCTGGCCTGTGGCAGGCCCCATGGTCCCCTGCAATGTTCACAAGGCATTTCTTACAATCTCACCTTGGAGAAAGATAATGGTTTTCTTGTGCTTCATCTATTTCCAACATGTTAAATTTCCCATGGCCCAAACTGTGAGATGTGGTGCCTCTCAAATTCTACTTGAGAAACCACTCAGTGGGTTGGGGCGGGTCCGAGAATCCGCTTTTCGAATGGGCAGATGCTCCTGGTTTAAAAGCCATGCTTGGAATAGCAAGGATGAGACTTTCCAGGCCGAGAATGACAAGTGAGTGTCCAATTAAAACCCGTATCAGGCTGGATACAGTGGCTTACATCTATAATCCCTTCATTTTGGGAGGCTGAGGTAGGAGGATTGCTTGAGGCCCGGAGTTCAAAACCAGCTTGGACAACATAGCTCAACACAGCTCATCATCTCTCCAAAAAAAAAAATTAACTGGGCCTGGTGGTGTGCACCTGTAATCCCAACTACTTGAGAGCCTGAGGCGGGAGGATCACCTGAGCCCAGGAGGTTGAGGCTGCTGTGAGCCATGGTCATGCCATTGTATTCCAGCCTGGGTGACAGAGTGAGACCCTAACTCAAATAGAAAAAAAAAACAAAACCCAGTATCAATCAGCAGGTTGAAACCAAGTAACCATCCTAAACAGGAAAAAAAAATCTCTAGTTTTATTGAATTACAAACAATCTGAATAGAGCACCCGTGCTCAGAAATCCCATCTTATTCATTCCAGGAGTGCACAGAGATCTTGGCCTCTCAGGACGGAAGGACTATTAATAGATGTCTTGGTGTTGCAATTAACATATCAGTGACCAATAATTAAGAAGGGCTTTCTGATGCTGGCGGTGGGTTGGACAGTTTCCCGCTCCCTCTCAAACCTTCAAGTCCTCTCACTGTCTCTGCCTCCCATCAACTTGCTCATAGTCATCATCTGGGCAGCGTTCATTTTCCAAACCAGGCGGGGTGACATTGAACTTCTGCACCCCTTAATGCATCGCTCACAGACTCCCCCCGTCACGCAGCCTTGTCGGTGATGCCAATCTCCTCACCAAAGATGTAGCTTTTGTTTTGTTTTTCTCTTTCAAGAAACTGACATCTTAGCGCCTCATACCCGTCTTGGTTTAAACAAATGTTTTGATTACATCTGTGCGCGAGCCCAACAAAAGCTGTCAGGGCTGCACTGGCACATTCGCTACTATTAGTTTTAGACAATTTGCTCTAATATTGTCTGGAATCATTCACTGGTACTCCCATACAGATTTGATGACTTTGCTTGTTTCATTAATCTTTATTTGTTTAATCATCTGTTTAATCTGTTTAATCGCTGGTTTAAGTGGAAAGATTACATGAGGATGCTCAGCCTTGGCGTGCCTGGGCATCCTGTCATGAAGCCCAGGTCCCTTTCTGTTTGTGATCTTCTTTTATAAGACCTCATGACCCAACCTTGGAAGCCTGTAGGATGCTTCGGGGAACTCAATAATTCCATCGTTCTTCACTACTGAACACAATGTATTTTTCTACGTGTTATTTAAATAAGCAATATTTGTGGAATCCCTTGACTTATATCTTGGGCTGGTGGCTCCTCCTCTCTCAACCAAACGCAGTATTGAAATTGGCATGGAGGCCATTCTTGAAGAAGTTGGGCATGAAGGCCTGGAAGCCTGGAGTGTTCCTGAGGAAGCGAGGGTGGTGTCTTGCCTGTCGCTGGTTTGCTCAGAATCCAAGCCAGCTCTTGTTGACAGATGAGAGGGGGTGGCCAGGACCAATCCACACTGTACATCTTCAGGTTCTGACCCTCATCTCCCTCTTAGCCAAGGTGCCTGCTGCACCCATAGGGTCACATAGGACATGCAGGTGAGACTCTGTTGTAAACACAAATCGCTTCCTTTGCATCTTACGCCTTCAACAAATCAGTCCCCACAAGTCCCTCTGCGATGGAGACTCTGGCTCTCAGCAGCAAGGTCTCCAGGCCTCGCTCCTGCCCTACCTCCACCCCCAACTTCTCCAGGCCGCTCCATCCACCAAGGTCCAGCTCCAATCTCACCCCTTTGGACCCCCAAAACAGGTCGGGGTAGAGTCAGGACTGGAACTCACCACTTCTAGAATGCTGTTGGAAGAGAATCACTTACCACAACCCAGGGGCCGGATTTGTGGAAGACAATTTTTCCATGAACTGGAAGGGAGTGGGAGATGGTTTGAGGATGATTCAAGTATATGACTTTATTTCTATTATGATTACATTGTAATATGCAATGAAACCATTGCACAACTCACCATTTAAAAAAAGAGGCACAGGGGCAATCCCTTCGGGTCCCCTCCCAGTGTGGGAGCTTCTCTGTCATCTCAATAAATCCTGCTTTCTCAAAAACAAAAACAAACAAACAAAAAAAGAGGCACAAACAGAGGTGGTAAATAAAATAATGGGTGGGTCACATGTAGACTAAAGTAAGTGTCGGACTCTGACTTGAAGCCTGCCACCAGATGCAGCTGTACAATTGAGGTAGTCAACTCACTGACAGGGCTGTGATATAAGTCTGCAAGCAACTGACTTACAAGGGTCTCTGTGCAGTCAAACTTCACTGCTCATGTATTTGCAGCCGCACCCCAACGCTCACATCACCACCACAGCTCCACCTCAGACCATCAGGCATTAGATTCTCATAAGGAGTCACAACCTAGATCCCCTGCATGCATGCTTCAAAATAGGGTTCACGCTCCTATGAGAATCTAATGCCACCCTGATATGACAGAAGGTGGAGCTCAGGTGGTAATGCCAGCGATGGGAAGTAACTGTAAACACAGATGAAGCTTCGCTCCCTCAGGCTCAGCTCTCCTCCTGCTGTGTGGCCTGGCTCCTAACAGACCACAGAAGGGACCCTTGACTTATCACAAGACGCTGATGTGAAGATAAAAATGACACTGCTCTGCGCTGCCCTTGCTACCCTATTAAGCACCATCATTACACGTACACTCAGTGCATTGATTTGATGCCCCTCAGACCTCACTAGAGGGGAGCTGGGCTGTCAACCTGCTCAGCTGTACTGTGGAGGGAGTGAGAGCCACGGGGTTTCCAAGCCCTCACCGGGGTTCCTCCCCAACAGGTGTCTTGGGAAAAGCACACACCTCACAGACCAGAACATATCTGAGGTCACACCTCTGCTCACTGGGCTTGGGGCCTTGGGTAAATTGTTTAGCATTTTAAGCCCTGAGTCTCATCCCACAAATAAGGATGTGATGGTCCTTACTTCACAGGTTGCTGAGAACACAGGGGATCAGATGAAAGAGAGCAGACCTTCCAGAGGGCAGACTGGACAGAGGACCCCATCATCAGTCAAAGGACTGTGAGGGCTTTGAGATGCCAGGGTGGGAGGACTGCTTGGGGCCAAGAGTTTGAGACCAGACTGAGCAACATAGCAAGACCCCATCTCTAGAAATAATAAAAAAGTTGCCAGGCATAGGGCCCATTTGTAGTTCCAGCTACCCGAGAGGTGTCTGTGCCTGCCCAGCCTAGTACTGGGGAGAGTGGGTGCCAGGCTGGCCATCCTATGGGAACCCAATGCCCCATGCAGGTGGGCTCCTGTGGGCACATGCACAGATGTCTTCTGGGAGGAGAGTGGGCTTCCGAGGGGAACCGGCTCCAGGAAGGAGGCACCCATCCCTCCTGTGTGTACCCTTCTGTCTGTCCCTGCAGCACCTGGAGGGTCTGGGCTGTGTTGCTCACTTCCTGATCTTGGTCTGCACCAGCCTCTGATGCCAGCATCTTGCTCCTTCTCCCAGGGGTTCTACCCCTCCGGGGTCTTTCTGTTGTGCCCTCATCCTCAGGCTCAGTTTCATGACCCCAAGCAATCTAAAACCACACTTCTTTTCATAAAGTCCTGGGTGGTGTTTGAAAGAAAATGTGGTACATAGGCATGATGGAATATTACACAACCGTAAAGAAGGACAAAATCATGTACTTCTCAGAAAACTGGTTGGAATTGGAAGCAATCATTCTTAGTGATCTATCACGGAAACAAAGAATCAAATACCATATATTCTCACTCATAAGTAGGGCCTGAACATTAATTACAATCACACAAGGGAGGGATCAGCAGTCACAGGACACTACCAGGGGAGAGAAGAGAGGGGAGCACGTAACAACACAAAGGGTACCTGATCCTAAACCAGGGGAAGGGAGGACCATTGGGAGGCCCAAACTTCACCTGCACTTACATTACTTTTGTATCTAATCCTGACTTATACCCTACATCTTTATAATAAGACGAAGTTAAAAAAAAGAAAAGATGCATCCATTAAGAGCCTTCTTCCTGGGCTTTCTAGACCCAGGGCCCATAAACCAACAGCTCCTGAAACAACTTCTTCACTCCTGCCTCTGTCTGGAGACTGACTCCATGGTCCTTCAGCACCATTTCTTTGTATTCCCAGAAGCGCTTCCCAAGTGGGTTTGGCAGGTACTGGGAGAAGCCAGCAGAGCAGCTCGGGACACTGTCCTGGCCAGGGACCTTCCACCCATAGTTGGGCCGAGGGCATCACTGGTGATTTCCACTATGGGGGCACATTTAGTAAAGTGATCCAGTTATAGATGTCTTCCTCCTCCTCCTCTTCTTCTCCTTCTCCTTCTCCTCCTCCTCCTCTTCCTTCTCCTTCTCCTTCTTCTTTCTCATTCTGAGACAGGGTCTTCCTCTGTACAGTGGCATGATCATAGCTCACAGTGATCTCAAACTCCTGGGATGAAGCAACTCTCCTCTTCAGTGTCCCGAGTAGCTGAAACTACAAATGTGTACCATCATGCCCAACTCATTTTTTAAATTATTTCTAGAGATGGAGTCTTGTTTTTTTTGCTTAGGCTGGTCTTGACTCCTGGTCTCAAGCGATCCTCCCACTTTGGCCTCTCAAAATACAGCCTTTTGACTGAGGAGGGGGTCTCTGCCCTCTGGAGGGTTTGCCCTCTTCCATCCATCAAGTTTTGAGCTCAGTGCTCAGGGAGCAGTATGCAGGGTAGGGACAGCTGTCCAGCCATCCAGTTCAGCTGACCAAATCCTGGTGCTGAGTGGTGTGAGCCGCTGTGCTCAGATAAGCCTTCTGTCCACAGAGAATACAGAGAAAGAAGGTTCTCTTTTTGCAAAAGATACCCCCCCACACCATGACCCCTGTGGGAGACTCATGAATTGAGGCTGTGTCTGGGTTCACAGCCTCCCTCCTGGAACCCAGATTTGGTACTGGGTTTTGGAGGAGAGGCCAAAAATGTTCTGGAGTTTCCCTGTCTTTAAAGCAAGGAGGAACAGGGTGATGCCTGGGTCAAACACTGAGTGGGGTGGGGGGGTGCTGGAGAGCATCTTCAGGGCTGAGGGCACTCAAGGAAGAGAGAGGACACCCAGGTGAGTTTGGGAGATCTGCCTGCCTGCCCTGGGTCACTTGGGGTCCCACCTATGGCGCCCGACTATCTAGGGCAGATGCTGAGGGGCGTGGCCTGAGTGGGAGGCTGGATTCCCCACAACCACAAGGACAGACACCATGTCTACTCGTCTTTGTGTCCCTGTGTCTACATCCGGGTCAGCCCTGTACACAGAGCAGGGCATCAGAGAGGGGAGATGCATTGGGACTTGAGGTTGGTGGTGAGAGAGAGTGTTGGTGAGGGCTGGGGGTGTCCCAGGCACTTTCTGTTAATAGCAATTTGAGGCCAGTGCAGTGGCTTATGCCTGTAATTCCAGCACTTTGGGAGGCCAAGCAGGGAGGATTATTTGAGCCCAGGGGTTCAAGACCAGCTGGGGCAACGTAACAAGACCTTGACTCTACAAAAATATAAAAATAAAAGTAAATTAGCTGGATGTAGTATACAAACCTGTCGCCCCAGCTACTCGGGAGGCTGAGACGAGAAAATCGCCTGAGCCCAGGAGTTTGAGGCTGCAGTGAGCTTGTAATTGTGCCACTGCACTCCAGCCTGGGTGACAGAGTGACACTCTGATTCAAAAAAGAAAAAAAAAGATACTTATTTGAGCACGCACCCTGTGCCAAGCACGACACTAGGTTCCAGGGGGCCAGCAGTGGACTGTCCAGACCCAGTGCCTTGGGCTGCTGGGAGGATTCCCAGAGAGGAGAAGAGGTTGTGTGCATAACCAATGCTGTGATGCGACTCACACGGACCCAAGCATGGAGGGGACTGCCAAGCGGGGACTGTGTACTTGCACAAGAACTCATGAATCATCACCTGGTTTGGGACCAAAGAGTGGGATGTACTGACTTTGTTTTGAAATTTTAAATTATAAAAATAAATCACACTTGTAAAAAAAATACAGTTTCATGAGGAAAGCATAATAAAGTCAGCACTGTGTGGTCATCTCTGTGGTTCTTACCCTTCCCAAGAAAGCACTGGAGCAGAGTGGTGGCCTGTGTCCAGACACATTTTTGTTTTTTGCATTTTTTTGTATTTTTTTTTTTTACAGAAATTGCATACTAAGTCTCGATGAACTTATTTTCCCCTTAATAAGCGATGATCTCACAGGGGTGCATGCAGATCTACCTTACTATTTTTTGCAGTGTGTCAAGTGTGGATATGACAGAATTTACTCATTTCCCTAAGAATGGACATTATTTTGCTTCCATGTTCGTAAATACGACAAACAAGGTTGCAACAATCTCTTTTAAACCTTTGAGCACGCACTGAGGGGAACTGTATAGTCAGATCTTCAGCAGTGGATTTCCCAGGGCAAAGGACTTTTACTGGATGACCCCAAAAAGCCTGCACCCATGGGGACTTCTGCCCACAGCATGGGAGACTTTCTGTCCCCCACAACCTGAAAAACGCAGTCTATTCTGCAATGTGCTCATATTGGGTAACCTAGTAGGTAAGAAATGACCTCTCCCTGTTATCTTGCGTGTGTTTGTGTGTATGTGTGTGTGTGTGTGTGTGTGTGTGTGTTTGTGTGTGAGAGACAGAGAGAGAGAGAGACTCACTCTGTTGCCCAGGCTGGAGTCCAGTGGCACGCTCAGGGCCACTACAGTCTCGATCTGCTGGGCTCAGATGATCCTTTGGTGTCAGCCTTCCAAGTAGCTGGAACTACAGGCATACACCACCATGCCCAGCTCATTTTTTGATTTACTGTAGAGATGAGGTCTCACCAAGTTACCCAGATTGGTCTCGAACCCCTGGGATCAGGCAATCCTCTTGCCTCAGTCTCCCAAAGTGCTGGGATGACCGTCATGAGCCATCAACCCTGGCCTATTTTATGTTTAATAGAATTAAACTTGAACTCTTTTCAAATACTTATTTGTGCTCCGTTGACCTGTTTTCCAGGCCTTCTGGTGCAGGAGACGGTAGATGAGTGTCTTGGAAGTATCCAAATGAGATCCTTCTGACTTGATTTTTCAATCCACGTATACGCGCTTACACCCAAAGGCAGAGGAGGGACGTGAAGATGAACACACACAGTGCAGGCCACAGCTTAGTTTGAGGAAAGTGGTCCATCTGACTCTGAGCTGCCCAGTGGCTAAATCAAAGAAGGCAATCCCATCAGTTTTCTCATTCACATTATCAGTGCGTCTAAAATTCGACTATGTTCTCAAGAGAAACAAGCTTTACTTTGAAAACAAGCTCATACGCTGGAAACTGCCTGTGAATGCTTTCTCTAGATTTGGGAGCTCAGAATTCTAAAATGATCCCAGTAGAAGCAAGACAATACATAGAACACAGAACACATGTCGAGCAAGCATGGCATCTATGTGAGCTACTTGGGAGGAAAGGGATCTGGAGTTTAGTACACAAGCACTCAGTGTATCTTTCTTCCCATATTATAGATGGCATTGCTATTTTCCAAGTAAAAACGGAAACATTTCATGTATGCATGCAAATTAGCCTGAATTTTGTGGCCAAGGTATAAAAGCAATGAAATTTTTTTTTTTTTTTTTTAGAGTCTCACTGTCGCCCAGGCTGGAGTGCTCCAGCATGATCACGGCTCATGGCAACCTTGACCTCCTGGGCTCAGGAGATCCTTCTGCCTCAGCCTTCCAAGTAGCTGAGACTACAGGCATGGACCACCATGTTTGGCTACTTTTCTAATTTTTTTGTAGCGACAGGGTCTTGCTATGTTGTTTAGGCTGGTCTTGGACTCCTGGACTCAAGCAATCCTCCCACCTCAGCCTCCCAAAGTACTGGGATTACAGGCGTGAGGCACAGCATCCAGCCATAAATTTTTATTTTAAAGGAATTCTTTCCTCCTGTCTGGTTTAGCAGTGCTGCATAAATGGGGGTGGGGGTGGGGTCATATTTAGTTCATGGGAACTGCAGGTAGCATCAGGGAATTGTCATAGCTGAGTGTTTCTCAGCCTTGCTGGCTGCTCCCTGGAAATCTTTGAATAACACCAGGCCTGGATCTCACCCCAGATCACCTGAATCTGAACTTCTGGGATGGGGCCTAGGAAGTTATTTTGTTCACAAGGTCTTCTAGGGGTTCTAAGGTGCAGCCCAGGCTTTGAGCTCTGCTGTCTCCGGGCCCAGTGGTCCTCAAACACTAGTGTGGGGGCCTCACTTGGCAAGCGAGTTGAAATGCAGAGTCCCAGGCCTCTCTGCCGTCTCCGAGATTCTCATTTAGTAAGTCTCTGGGGGTGAGGTCAGTGCTGGGAAAAACAGACCTCTTCTCTCATCCCACTTAGTATCTCAGTATGCGACAGGTCTTAAAATGTCAAAACAGAGAACTGAGCAATTAATCAAAAAGGGAAAAGCTATCGTAGAGAAAAAGACCATCACAGTAGAAACTCAGGGGGACTCTCACCATGACTGAAACCACGTGACTCTGCTGCTCCTACAACCAGGACCCCTGTCCCTGCTAAAGACCTTGCTCTTACTATTTGACATTGCTAGCCATGACTTTCCTTAACAGTAAAATGGGCGTGCTAATACACCAGACACAGGAATAGAGCTCCTCCCTGGCCACCGCGTGGATTTCTGAGAAGAGGCAGAGACTGAGGACATCTTGGAAGGAGCCCGGGGTGGGTGTGGGGCAGCCTAGCCTTCGTGGGTGCTGGTTTCTAGGTCATCGCGCCTACCCAGCCAGGAGCTGAGCTTCCCATGGAAACCTCCAGGCTGCTTCTTGCCAGGGCCTGACAGTCCGTCTCATCCAGGAGGGAAAAGGCATCTCTGTTCACAGCAGGCATTTCCCGCAGTCCAAGAGATGGTGACGGAAACGTCTGGGGTGCCGCTGGGCGTCTTAGCAAGGGAGGCCGCTGGGGCAGCAGAGTGACCGGCCAGAGCTGCAGCAATATTTCACCAGCACTTGTGATTGTCGGTTCCACTAATCATCAGCCCCAATCACTGGTGCGATATTTTATGAATTAATAAAAATGATCACGGAGAGCCCAGGGGACCCGGGAAAGATGTGCGTGTGGTAGAATTTTAATGAGCACCGTGGGGAATTTCAACCTCTCCTCTCACTTTTTATTTATTATTTTTCAAAAAAATCTTCCCTCTCCCTCCCGCCGCCCCCACGCTCCCCTCCCTGAAATCTCTTTCCTGCCTGGCCTCTTTCCCTTTAGCGAAATCAGAGACAGGGCTGTTCTAAATCACTCCACGCATGCGAGGTGTCTCCCCTCAGCCTGTTGTCTGGCCCACAACAGGGCCGCCCCCGCCACACACGCGCCCTACCACCTGCGCTTGGTCCTAATTGAGCAGATGATCTGCCGATTTGTCATGCTTAGCCCCGACCCCCTTGCTGACACCCCCTCCCCCGACCGCCAACCCCTTCCCGGGTTACTGGGCAGATGCAAGGCTCTGCATGTGTGTGTGTGTGTGTGTGTGTGTGTGTGTGTGTGTGTGTGTGTGTGTGTGTGTGATGACGGATCTTGTACTCATTACTGAATAATTCATTGTTGCGTTAATGTCTTCAGATAGCATCTCTCACTTCTCCTCTCTTCCTCTCTCATCTGGCTCGCTTGGGAAAACTTGATTATGCCCTGCTGCTCTGACGACAGAGTATACAGATAAAAGATAATTGCTTGGCTCGGCTCCTCCATTGATATGAAAATAAGATTTAAATTATTCACTCCGGTTTAAAGGTTAGTTGAAGGTTATTACAGGGGATGAAGGGAAAAAAATCACTCTTCATAAGGCTCGGGGTTGAGATAAGACAGGTTTGAAAGGGCCTAATTTGCACTGTAGGCAGAAGCGGCTTGTTGTGAATCAGCTGAGTCCCTCTAGAGATTTTAATCTAGGAGAAGTCAATTATTTATAAGCAAATTATGGCTGGCTTTTCATATATATAAAACACTCCGTGTCATAAATAAGGACACGGCGGTGTCTGTTCCTTTCTCAACACCCAGCTGTTCTTGATCTCGGAGCTCTGGCCGTGTTGCGACGGGAATTTAATGAGGTGCCTGGGAGGGGTCAGCTGGCCTTTTGCAATAGGTGATAATGGTCATCATCATCATCATCATTTGGCTTTGGGGGGCTTCTCTGCATCTGGGCCTGACCCCTGGCCTGGCAGGAGCAGTGGGAGGGCAGGGGCCCTGGGGGCACTGCCCACCTGCGAATGGCTCCTCTGGCCTGCCAAGTGACCGTGTACCCAGCGAGTCATGGCAGATTTACACAGGAAATCATCCCAGAGCTGCTGCTTCTCTCCCATCTGAGATCAATAATTCATGGCCTTCCCTGTTTCTAGAAGTTGGGCGCCATTTCAGAAAGTGTCCAGTGGCCTCCGTCTCCACAGTGGTCATGCATTAATCATGGACGGCCATTTCCATCCAAGTCAGGAGCTGTGAAGAGTGGGCGTGCTCGGCCTGTGGGCCCCCACAACCTGGCCCAGGAGTGCTCCCAGGGAGTCCTCCTCCTACCGTGTTCTCCAAGGGGCCCTGTCCCTCCTGAAGCCTGCCACAGGGCTTCGCCCTACCATCCTACAGTCCCCAGGACCAGGTCAGGACGTCGAGGAGCAACAGAGGGCAAGGCTGCTGGGTCTCCAGGAAGGATCCTAGCCCGAAGGTCAGAGGCTTCCTCCTCCCTACAGTGGAGGCTGTTGAGGCCACCACCAGGGAGGGGCCTGGCTAGGCAGGGTGCCTTCTGTCTGGCTGTGGAGACTGGACAATCATAGCCGCCTCTCCAGATGATAATGATGATGACAAAGCCTGCAAGCTGCCAGCCCCAGTCAGCGCCCCAGGGATCCTGCCTGGAAAGGAGATGGACCCTGCCGGTGTCCAGGGCAGATTGGAACAGCCTGGGCTGGCTGGAGTGCCTGGTCTGGGCCTAGCATGGGAGCACTGACCTGGTGGGCTGAGGGGCATCGTGGGGGCAGCTGGCACTGTGGCATGTAGGGACGGGAGGCTGCAGATGGCGTCAGTGCCACTTCTGAGCAGCTTGAACTTCGGGGCTTGGAGGTGACCAGCAAGATGATAGTCTTCTAATGTTCTTGCCTTAACCTGGAGCCAAGGACCCCGCAAAGCTGTGCTGGCAGAATGAAGGATTTCTCTTTTGTATATACAACAAACACAGAAACTAAAGCAAAGTGCACACTTTGGAGTACATTTTCTCTGGCTGAGACTCAGAGAGGCTAATCAGTTTGCCCAAAGTCACACAGCAGATAAACCTCAGAGCTTAGACCCAAACCCAGCTCTCTTAATACCTAGCTAATAATATTTTAGGTTTTTATTCTATCTAATATTTGAGATCGGGGGGGGGGGAATGTTTGTTGCTTTTTTACCACATAATCTGATCCCCTATGGAGGTGCAGGGGAGGGCAGGGCTTAGTTTTTCATCTGCAGGGGATTGATCAGGGGCCTCCTGGGCTCCTCTGGGCTCTAAATTCTATGAATACAAATGTGGCGGCATATTCCTCAAGGAATATTCTCAAGGGCAGAGACCCCATCTTAAGTCATTAGATGAAAAGAAACATTTGCTGTGCTCACACCGAACAAGGCCTGCCTGGTTCCTGCAGGGGCTATGGATGACAAGACTCTCAGGGATGTTGTCATCAGCAGAAAACCGGAGTAAAATAGTCGCGTGACCTCCAGCAGGTAAGGGTGGTGGCTGCAGGTGACACGAGAAGTTCTGGTGGTGGAGGGAACCGCAGGAGCCAAAGTGGACGGGACCAACTCAGGGGGAGAGGAATGTAGCCAAGGTGGGCGGGGCCAACTCCTGGGGGGGAGTGTGGTCAAAGTGGGCGGGGCCAGTTCCTGAGGGGGGAGGTCAAAGTGGGCGGGGCCAACTGCTGGAGGGTAGGAAGGCCAAAGTGGGTGGAACCAGTTCCTAGGGAAAAAGGGACGCCAGAGTGGGCGAGACCAACTCCTGGGGGGAAGGGAGGCCACAGTGGGTGGCCTCCGGTTTTCTGCTGATGACAACATCCCTGAGAGTCTTGCCGGCTTCTGGAGGTGAAAGGAGGCCAGAGTGGGCGGGGCCGGCTCCTGGAGGGAGGGAAGGCCCGAGTGGGCGGGGCCGGCTCCTGGAGGGAGGGAAGGCCCGAGTGGGCGGGGCCGGCTCCTGGAGGGAGGGAAGGCCCGAGTGGGCGGGGCCGGCTCCTG